>NC_091240.1:0-25000 GCF_040958095.1 Procambarus clarkii
TGCTCGCCCACCACACACGGGGTCTGCAACAGTGCTCGCCCACCACACACGGGGTCTGCAACAGTGCTCGCCCACCACACACGGGGTCCTGCAACAGTGCTCGCCCACCACACACGGGGCCTGCAACAGTGCTCGCCCACCACACACGGGGCCTGCAACAGTGCTCGCCCACCACACACGGGGCCTGCAACAGTGCTCGCCCACCACACACGGGGTCTGCAACAGTGCTCGCCCACCACACACGGGGTCTGCAACAGTGCTCGCCCACCACACACGGGGTCTGCAACAGTGCTCGCCCACCACACACGGGGTCTGCAACAGTGCTCGCCCACCACACACGGGGTCTGCAACAGTGCTCGCCCACCACACACGGGGTCTGCAACAGTGCTCGCCCACCACACACGGGGTCCTGCAACAGTGCTCGCCCACCACACACGGGGTCTGCAACAGTGCTCGCCCACCACACACGGGGTCTGCAACAGTGCTCGCCCACCACACACGGGGTCTGCAACAGTGCTCGCCCACCACACACGGGGTCTGCAACAGTGCTCGCCCACCACACACGGGGTCTGCAACAGTGCTCGCCCACCACACACGGGGTCTGCAACAGTGCTCGCCCACCACACACGGGGTCTGCAACAGTGCTCGCCCACCACACATGGGGTCTGCAACAGTGCTCGCCCACCACACACGGGGTCTGCAACAGTGCTCGCCCACCACACACGGGGTCTGCAACAGTGCTCGCCCACCACACATGGGGTCTGCAACAGTGCTCGCCCACCACACACGGGGCCTGCAACAGTGCTCGCCCACCACACACGGGGCCTGCAACAGTGCTCGCCCACCACACATGGGGCCTGCAACAGTGCTCGCCCACCACACACGGGGCCTGCAACAGTGCTCGCCCACCACACACGGGGCCTGCAACAGTGCTCGCCCACCACACACGGGGCCTGCAACAGTGCTCGCCCACCACACACGGGGCCTGCAACAGTGCTCGCCCACCACACACAGGGCTGCAACATTACTGCAACAGTCACAAGTTGTGACGTGACTAGACCATACAGCTGGATCGAACTAACATCCCGGACTTCGCAAGTACTCGCACTACCTACTGTACCATGATGGCTTCTCCATTTTCTTATTTCTGGGGAAGATTTAGTT
The DNA here is from genome assembly GCF_040958095.1 of Procambarus clarkii. Classification (NCBI taxonomy): domain Eukaryota; kingdom Metazoa; phylum Arthropoda; class Malacostraca; order Decapoda; family Cambaridae; genus Procambarus; species Procambarus clarkii. The sequence continues at coordinate 1,165 of NC_091240.1, forward strand.
CCTCAGTCTCCTGTTGCCACAACACAGTTCTCATGCAAAATTTTAGTGAGAAATAAGGCTTGTATCTGATATGATGTGTGAATCTACAACCCCATTTACCATCATTTTCCCCTAGAGCTTGCATCATAATTAGCTAACCATGTTTTCTGCAAATTTATTTAAACCTCTCATAAATGTTTTCAATATAGCAAGTATTGTAAAGCCATTTTCACTTATACACAACAAAAAAGAGTACTGACCGCCTCACGCAAGAAAAACTGTTAGTAAACAGCAGTAAAACATTGTTTATGGTTTCAGCTTGTGGAGGACGAGGTGAAGGGCGAGGCGGAGCGAGGCAAGGTCCTGCTCAGCCTCAAGTACACCACCCAGCGAAGCGCCCTCATTGTGGGCATCGTCCGCTGCGCCCATCTCCCCTCCATGGACTCCAACGGCTTCTCCGATCCTTATGTTAAAGTGTAGGTCCACACTGTCACCTGCTCTGTGAGTGTGTCCCCACCTATTTGTACCTGCAGGAGTCAGCTCGACCTCTTAGACCCCGTTTTTCTAGCCGTTGGTTGTCTAATGCAGTGACTCCTGGCCTATACCCCTATCATACCTGCTTTAAAGTTATGAACGGAGTGAACCTCTACAACCTGCTCCTTTAGGTCGTTCCATTTACTCACTATCCTTACGCTAAACAAAAATTTCTAACATCTCTATGACACATCTGAGTTCCATTGATATTCGTTGTAAACATTTCTTCTGTTTCTTCCTTTCAATCCCTCTAAGTATTTTATATGTCTGTACCATGTCCCTCCTCTCCCTCCTTTCTAACGTCAGGTTTAGTTCCTTCAGTCTGTCTTCGTGCCTCATCCCTCGCAGCTCTGGAATGAGTCTCGTTGCAAACTTCTGCACCTTTTCGAGCTTCCTTATGTATTTTTTTAGATAGGGGCTCCATGATGGGGCGGCATACTCCAAGACTGGCCTCACATAGGCGGTGTACAGTGATCTAGAAGCCTCCTTATTCAAGTTTCTGAAGGATGTTCTGACATTTGCCAGAGTAGAGTATGCGGCTGACGTTATTCTATTTATATGAGCCACTGGAGTTAGGTGTTTTGTAATGGCCAATCGCAGGTATTTTTCTATAGACGTTATAGGGAGGTAGATTCCCCCTTCATCGTGTGTTGACCTTTCGGTCTCCTGGCTCCAAGTCCCATTTTCATCACCTTACACTTGCTGGAATTGAACTCGAGCAGCCATTTTTCGGACCAGCTCTGGAACCTATTCAAGGCATCTTGGAGAATCTTATAATCTTCATCTGTCTCAACCCTCCTCCTTAGTTTTGCGTCATCTGCAAACATCGACATATAAGACTCAACTCCTAGTCAAGTTTGTTTAAATAAATAAGGAATAGAATGGGTCCCAGCACCGATCCCTGAGGCATCCCGCTTGTTACTTTAAGCCAGTCGGACTCCTCGCCTCTCACTGTCACTGTGACACCTGTCTGTCAGGTAATTCCTTACCCAGGTTAGTGTGTTCCCGTCTACTCCCGCCTGCCTCTCAAGTATGCTAAATATGTAATCTGGCCAGGGAGGGAGGTAATCTAGGGAGCCGGTCGGCCGAGCGGGACTTGTGATCCTATGGTCCTGGGTTCGATCCCAGGCGCCGGCGAGAAACAATGGGCAGAGTTTCTTTCACCCTATGCCCCTGTTACCTAGCAGTAAAATAGGTACGTGGGTGTTAGTCAGCTGTCACGGGCTGCTTCCTGGGGGTGGAGGCCTGGTCGAGGACCGGGCCGCGGGTATACTAAAGCCCCGAAATCATCTCAAGATAACCTCAAGATGCCCATCCTTCTCTGTCTTGCCTTATTTTCGTTACCTTATCATAAAACTCCAGGATAAGGCATGAGTTCCCTTCCTTAAAGCTGTGTTGTTGTTTACTTACAAACCTAATTCTTTCTAGGTGTACAAGTAGTTTTAACCTTATAATTCTTTCAAGTACTTTGCAAGAGATACTTGTTAGCAACACTTCTCTGCAGTTACGTTTCTCTTCTCTATATTCTTTCTTCTAGAGTGACACCACCACTTCCTTCCAGCAGCTGGCCAATTCCCCCATTGTAAATGACTCATTATAGATTAGTGCTAGAGGTATGCTGAGGGCCTGTGCTGCTTCTTTTAACATCCATGGTGGTACTCTATCTGGCCCAATAGCTTTAGGAATACAACTAGTGATGCTAGTTGTATTCCTGTTTCCACTGCTGTTACCTCAATATTGTGTAGTTCCTCGTCACGGGCTGCTTCCTCATCTAGGTCCGGGAGCTGTAACCCCCCCCCCCCACCCCTCCCCTCCTAGACCTCCCCCTCCCCTCCTAGGCCCCCCCACCCATCCCCTCCTAGACCCCCCCACCCCTCCCCTCCTAGACCTCCCCCTCCCCTCCTAGGCCCCCCACCCATCCCCTCCTAGACCCCCCCACCCCTCCCCTCCTAGACCTCCCCCTCCCCTCCTAGGCCCCCCCACCCCTCCCCTCCTAGACCCCCACACCCCTCCCCTCCCCTCCTAGACCCCCCACCCCTCCCCTCCTAGACCTCCCCCTCCCCTCCTAGGCCCCTCCACCCCTCCCCTCCTAGACCCCCCCCACCACTCCCCTCCTAGACCTCCCCCTCCCCTCCTAGGCCCCCCCACCCATCCCCTCCTAGACCCCCCCACCCCTCCCCTCCTAGACCTCCCCCTCCCCTCCCCTCCTAGACCCCCCCACCCCTCCCCTCCTAGACCCCCCACCCCTCCCCTCCTAGACCCCCCACCCCTCCCCTCCTAGACCTCCCCATCCCCTCCTAGGCCCCCCCACCCATCCCCTCCTAGACCTCCCCCTCCCCTCCCCTCCTAGACCCCCCCCACCCCTCCCCTCCTAGGCCCCCCCACCCATCCCCTCCTAGACCTCCCCCTCCCCTCCCCTCCTAGACCCCCCCACCCCTCCCCTCCTAGACCCCCACCCCTCCCCTCCTAGACCTCCCCCTCCCCTCCTAGACCCCCCCCCCCACCCCTCCCCTCCTAGACCTCCCCCTCCCCTCCTAGACCCCCTCCACCCCTCCCCTCCTAGACCCCCCCCACCCCTCCCCTCCTAGACCCCCCTCCCCACCCCTCCCCTCCTAGACCCCCCTCCCACCCCTCCCCTCCTAGACCCCCCCACCCCCACCAACAACTCCATATCCCAGAAGTTTTGCAAGTTTGAAGTAACAACAATTTATTTGTTCAATTCATTTAAAAAAACATCGAAATAGAACATATATATCAACCAATATATATTGGGCTTCATCGCGCCTCTGGAAAAAAGTGTTTTATCAACGTTTCCTTAAAAACAAATTCATGTGCGACTGTACGGAAGTCACACGGGAGAGACGCTGCCAACTGAATTATATTTTATTAACGGAAACTGATTGGTAACATTTGACGTTTGTTGACAGGCAACTTAAACCAGACCCGAGCCACAAGAAGTACCGGACGGCGGTCAAGTGGAAGAACCTCAACCCAGAGTTCAACGAGGAATTTGTGTTTGAGGTGCGCAGGAACGAGCTCCCCAAGAAGCTCTTAGACATACGTGTGTATGACAAGGATGTCGGACGCAGTGATGACTTTATTGGTGAGTAATGAGCACAGATGACTTTATGATGCCCTAGATGACTTTATGATGCCCTAGATGACTTTTGATGCTCTAGATGACTTTATGATGCCCTAGATGACTTTATGATGCCCTAGATGGCTTTATGATGCCCTAGATGACTTTGTGATGCCCTAGATGACTTTATGATGCCCTAGATGACTTTATGATGCCCTAGATGACTTTTGATGCTCTAGATGACTTTATGATGCCCTAGATGACTTTATGATGCCCTAGATGACTTTATGATGCCCTAGATGACTTTGTGATGCCCTAGATGACTTTATGATGCCCTAGATGACTTTATGATGCCCTAGATGACTTGTGATGCTCTAGATGACTTTATGATGCCCTAGATGACTTTATGATGCCCTAGATGGCTTTATGATGCTCTAGATGGCTTTATGATGCCCTAGATGACTTTATGATGCCCTAGATGACTTTATGATGCCCTAGATGACTTTATGATGCCCTAGATGACTTTTGATGCTCTAGATGACTTTATGATGCCCTAGATGACTTTATGATGCCCTAGATGGCTTTATGATGCTCTAGATGGCTTTATGATGCCCTAGATGACTTTATGATGCCCTAGATGACTTTATGATGCCCTAGATGACTTTATGATGCCCTAGATGGCTTTATGATGCTCTAGATGACTTTGTGATGCCCTAGATGACTTTATGATGCCCTAGATGACTTTATGAAGCCCTAGATGACTTTATGATGCCCTAGATGACTTTATGATGCCCTAGATGACTTTATGATGCCCTAGATGACTTTATGATGCCCTAGATGACTTTATGATGCCCTTGATGACTTTATGATACCCTAGATGACTTTATGATGCCCTAGATGACTTTATGATGCCCTAGATGACTTTATGATGCCCTAGATGGCTTTATGATGCCCTAGATGACTTTATGATGCCCTAGATGACTTTTGATGCTCTAGATGACTTTATGATGCCCTAGATGACTTTATGATGCCCAATATGGCTTTATGATGCTCTAGATGGCTTTATGATGCCCTAGATGACTTTATGATGCCCTAGATGACTTTATGATGCCCTAGATGACTTTATGATGCCCTAGATGGCTTTATGATGCTCTAGATGACTTTATGATGCCCTAGATGACTTTATGATGCCCTAGATGACTTTATGATGCCCTAGATGACTTTATGATGCCCTAGATGACTTTATGATGCCCTAGATGACTTTATGGTGCTCTAGATGACTTTATGATGCCCTTGATGACTTTATGATGCCCTAGATGACTTTATGATGCCCTAGATGACTTTATGATGCCCAAGATGACTTTATGATGCCCTAGATGACTTTATGATGCCCTAGATGACTTTATGATGCCCTAGATGACTTTATGATGCCCTAGATGACTTTATGATGCCCTAGATGACTTTATGATGCCCTAGATGACTTTATGATGCTCTAGATGGCTTTATGATGCCCTAGATGACTTTATGATGCCCTAGATGACTTTATGATGCCCTAGATGACTTTATGATGCCCTAGATGACTTTATGATGCTCTAGATGACTTTATGATGCCCTAGATGACTTTATGATGCCCTAGATGACTTTATGATGCCCTAGATGACTTTATGACGCCCTAGATGACTTTATGATGCCCTAGATGACTTTATGATGCCCTAGATGACTTTATGATGCTCTAGATGGCTTTATGATGCCCTAGATGACTTTATGATGCCCTAGATGACTTTATGATGCCCTAGATGACTTTATGATGCCCTAGATGACTTTATGATGCTCTTGATGACTTAGTTGACTTTGTGGTGAACTTTATGATGACTTAGATAAATTGTTATTGACCTATGACTTTATAGTGGTTTAAATGACTTTATAGTGACCTACATGGCTTTAGGGTGGCCTATATGACTTTATAGTGGCCTATGTGACTTCATAGTGGCTTAAATGACTTTATAGTGGCCTATATGACTTTATAGTGCCCTGACAGCTGGGTGGACAGCGCTTCAAATTCGTAGTCCTAAGGTTCCGGGTTCGATCCCCGGTGGAGGCGGAGACAAATGGGCAAAATGTTTCTTTCACCCTGATGCTCCTGTTACCTAACAATAAATAGGTACCTGGGATTTAGACAGGTGCTACGAGCTGCTTCCTGGGGGTGTGTAACAAAAAGGAGACCTGGTCGAGGACCGGGCCGCGGGGAACGCTAAGCCCCGAAATCATCTCAAGATAACCTCAATATATATGAATTTATGGTGGTCTATATGACTTTATAGTGGCTTAAATGACTTTATGGTGCCTTAAATGACTTTATAGTGGCCTATATGGCTTTATGGTGGCCTATATAGCTTTATGGTGGCCTATATGACTTTATAGTGGTCTATATGATTTTATAGTGGCCTATATGGCTTTATGGTGGCCTATATGACTTTATAGTGGCTTAAATGACTTTATAGTGGCCTATATGACTTTATGGTGACCTATATGACTTTGTAGCGGCCTATATGACTTTATAGTTGATAATTCATATAGTGGCTCATATAGCCATATACAGTCATCATATAGAGCTATACAATATCTTCACTTTATAGTCATAAAGACTATAATGGTCTTTATGACTTTATGGTGACCTAAAGTAATTTATGGCACCATAAACAGTCTCATCAATGGGCATTTGATGAACCATCGCTCGCTCATCAATGTTGATTTTAGAGAGAACACTTACTGATGTTGAACTTTTTTTTTTAATGAATCTGTCAATTGATATTGAGTTATTGTCAGTACGAGCCGCAAGAAACCTCCCATCTACTCTGCTCTCAATTTGCGCATTGTTAGTTCTCAGTTCAATTTGATTGGTGGCCTTGTTTCTAAACAATATGTAATACGTTTCTTCAGTGTTAAGGAAAGGTCATTTTGTAAGCGGTCAGCCACAAATGGACTCTCCAGTTCAGCATTTAGCGTGTCGTTTAGAATGAGTGGGTTACCATTTGAGAAAATGAAGGTTGTGTCCTCTGCAAACATAATTTTTTCACATGATGCGTGATATTTTGTCCCTCACTGATGTAAATAAGAAAAAATTCTGGGAATTACTGCAATGGAGATAGTACCTTAAGGGCATCTTTCCTCCTTTGGCAGTGATCGCACAGCTTAACGAAGTTAATGACCTCTGTTAACATACCCGGAAAGTAAAAGAGTGACTTGGCTTTCATGTGAGTTTTAAAAATACCCGGATGACCTGCAATCTTAGACACATGTGCGAGTCTCAACGCCGACGTTCTCAATACATCTGGGATAACCAGCTCAAATCAAATCAAATTAAATGTTCATTCAGGTACATACATAGAGGATTAGTTACAAGCATAATGTTGGATTTATAGATAGAGGTAGTACATACAATACCTAAAGCCACTAGTACGCACAGCGTTTCAGGCAAGGTGAAGTGGGGGAATAAACACTTAGACTAAGCTGAAATACTGCTCGATCCTTCTGTCCCTTTACATAAAACAAGACCCCCATCCCTCATGTCAAAGTCATGTATGGCTAAATTACGTTTGTTTGAAGGATACTTTCCTCCTTCCAAATGTTCAGTAATTTCCTTCCATCTCGGTTCGTTCATCTGGAATTCTCTCATTTTCTCACTAGAAATATTTTCAATATTAAGATTTACGTTAACAGTAGCAATGTTTCTACTCAAAGTGTCTGGTACAACATGTGATGGACCAGGCTTGTAAAGTATCTGGAATGAGTGAGCAGCTCGTTCATGAGACCAACGGGACATGCGAGAGCACTTTGTTCTTTTCTTAAAAATATGAGTTAAAGCCCCGTGATCTGTATAAAGGACAAAGTGACGTTGGAATAGATATGGCTCGAAGTATCTGACACTTTCCACTACAGCCAAAGCTTCCCTATCCGTTGCAGAATAGGGGACCTCCGCCCCTTAACCTTCCTGCTAAAATACCCTACTGGGTGAGGAAGACTTATCGCGTTGCATTAATCATCCACCAATAGCTATGCCACTGGCGTCAGTGTGTACTTCCCACTCCTTATCAAAATCGGGTACTGCCAATACTAGGGTGGAAATGAGTTGACTTTTTAATTTTACATAAGTGTTATCATGCTCTGGATTCCAAATGAATTTAATGTTTTTCTTAGTCAGCTCAGTTAAGGGCGCTGATGTACTTGCAAAACCCTTATTGTGGCAACGGAAATATCCGGCTGCCCCCAGAAACCTGCAAACATCCCTTGCTGTCTTAGGTGTAGGCATGTCAGCAATGGCGGGACAGGAGTCGGTGTCAGGTCGGATACAGTATGTGCTCACCTGGAACCCCAGAAACTTGAATTTCTGAGATGCCAGAGTGCATTTCCCCACATTTGATTTAAAACCCGCCTTATCTAATAATGTCAACATCTCAGTCAAATCTCATAAGTGCTCATCGAACGTCCTGGAGTAGATAACAACATCACCCAGGGACGCTAACGAGTGCCTCCCCAAGACTGGACTGAGGATATAATTAATTGCCCTCTGAAATGACGAAGGGGCTGTCTTTAACCCAAAAGGCATACGTATGTTCATAATTGAACATACGTATGGACATCGTATCATAATAGGTATGAACACCATCAGAGAAAGATATATTTTCTCTTTCCTTTTTTGCTACGGGTATGGCCCAATATGCTGATTTTGCATCGGGAGTGAAAAAATACTTGGCTGATCCAAACTGATCGATTATTTCCTGAATACGGGGTAAAAGGTACATATCACCTTAAGTAATTTCATTGACCTTCCGGTAGTCGACCCAAAACCTATAACTACCATCCGGTTTATGCACCAACACCACTGGCTACAACCATGGTGATGTACTAGGCTCTATCACGTTCTCTCTCAACATTTTCTGACACTCATCTCTGATTACTTCCTTTGCCCGTTCCAGAAACCTCCACTGATGAGTATAAATTGGAGGATGATTACCTGATGGTATAACATGTTCAATTCTATCCAGAAGACCGATTTGGTCATCTGTTGCAAACAGTCTTGGGAGTCTGCGTAATATCCCTCTCAAAAGTTTCCTATCTGACTGTTGCACATGTTGCAAGTCCAGTGCCGATATTAACTTATCTACTTCTTGAGTATTACTATTTTTCCTTGTCTCGATCTTGTTCTTCCCCTGTTTAATGCCAATCTGTAACATTTAGTGCACTACATTGTGCTGTGGTGGCTGGCATCTCATCCTTCTTTGATTGTGAAAAATTCCCGTATTTTCAACAATCGTCGCCTGAGACAACCTTTCATCTGCCCTGAAACAATATGTTTTATGTGAGAGATTGACAACTGGAATAAGGGCACCTTTATCAAGCACTGTGATTAGATGATGAGGGATTAATAACCTGTCACATCTGCAATATGATGTTCCACCTGGTGCAATGTGATGTCCCACCTGGTGCAATGTGATGTCCCACCTGGTGCAATGCGATGTTCCACCTGGTACAATGTGATGTTCCACCTGGTACAATGTGATGTTCTACCTGGTACAATGTGATGTTCCACCTGGTACAATGTGATGTCCCACCTGGTACAATGTGATGTTCCACCTGGTACAATGCGATGTTCCACCTGGTTCAATGTGATGTTCCACCTGGTACAATGTGATGTTCCACCTGGTGCAATGCGATGTTCCACCTGGTGCAATGTGATGTTCCACCTGGTGCAATGTGATGTTCCACCTGGAACAATGTGATGTTCCACCTGGTGCAATGTGATGTCCCACCTGGTGCAATGTGATGTCCCACCTGGTGCAATGTGATGTTCCACCTGGTACAATGTGATGTTCCACCTGGTGCAATGCGATGTTCCACCTGGTGCAATGTGATGTTCCACCTGGTGCAATGTGATGTCCCACCTGGTGCAATGTGATGTTCCACCTGGTGCAATGTGATGTTCCACCTGGTACAATGTGATGTCCCACCTGGTGCAATGCGATGTTCCACCTGGTGCAATGTGATGTTCCACCTGGTGCAATGCGATGTTCCACCTGGTGCAATGTGATGTTCCACCTGGTGCAATGTGATGTTCCACCTGGTACAATGTGATGTTCCACCTGGTACAATGTGATGTTCCACCTGGTGCAATGTGATGTCCCACCTGGTGCAATGCGATGTTCCACCTGGTGCAATGTGATGTCCCACCTGGTGCAATGTGATGTTCCACCTGGTGCAATGCGATGTTCCACCTGGTGCAATGTGATGTCCCACCTGGTGCAATGTGATGTCCCACCTGGTACAATGCGATGTCCCACTGATACTTTAATAAACTTAACTGAATGGGGATGGCCAACATTGTTTAATCAAGGCGTGTAATCCACATGACTTCTTATCTGTGTCTGGAAAAGACTTAAATAACAGTCTAGGCTAATGGATGTTGTGCTTCTGTTGCTTACTAATGGAAGCAACCACTAGCAGATGATCTACTATTCTAATGGGATAAACTACCTGACCCAACCTCAATCTGCAATTCCTTGCTCCCTCGTGAGCAGACAGAGAAAAGTTAACCCTTCCTAGGAAGTCCATACCCACCAAAATATCCCCTTGGGAATGCAAGATTCTCGACAACCGTGCAATTGTGCGGGTAAAATTCTTTCTTTCCCACTTCAAAATTTAGTGTAGCTTGGTCCAAGATATTAATGTGTTGGCCATTAACTGCTGTTAAATGTTTCCCACAACGCTTAAGGTGTGCATCTTTAAATGTACTGAAGGCTGACTTTTTAATGACAGTTGCTTGACTTCCGGTGTCCACAAAAACTGTCAATCTCACACCTTCCACCGTTATCTCACATGTAGGTGTACCAGCCAGCGCCCTGACCTGTCCTGGGTCACCCTGGACCCGTGTACTCGTGCACACATACTGGTAATGGCCTCAGCCATTATGGGATTTGCATAGAGTAGGCAACCTGTCCAGCTAACAAAGGCGGCCTTCTTATACTGTCTAACTTAGAACCTACACTTAACATTACCAGCCCCTCACCACGTTAAAGAATTGCCTACTCTATGCAAATCGCACTACATAGGATTACCATCGAACTCTAGCTCGTGGGCCCTGGCTGATTCCCTTACCACGCAGACTGACCAGACGCATGAGGGTTCAATAATTGTTAAGAAATTATTGAAAACCACGCTGCTACCATTGTAATAACCCTTCCTGCTACTCCAGTTTCTCACTTAACACACCAGCTTAACACTGCTGCAAGATCACTGTCACCCTCACTGAACTACCAGCTAACATTAAACTGAAATATTAAATGGGGAGAAGCAACAACATATAAGGGATTATTAATTTTAAAATGATGAAAAAATACTTAATACTATATGACTGTCACCACCTTCCTGACACCTGAATGTGTCTGGATTACTGATCTCCCTGGAAGGCCAGACATCAATAATTATGAAACTTGAAGGGCGTAGGAACTTTTGCAATAATGCTTGGGAATCAATTACATAAATTTTTACTTTACTTATTGAGCATTCAAGGGCTATTCTAATATCCATGAAATGGAGGAGAACACACGAGGGAATTTGTAGTACAGCACATAAACACAACATATAAAAATGACAACATCAAAAGGGCGACAGATAACTAAACAACAAAATACAGTAATAGTACTTTATTTAGGAAATGACATGTTTATTGAAATCAAATTGAAATATATCCGACTCTAAATAAATCCCTAAGAGGCAATATAACTGGAGTGCAATTACTTTGATGTACCAAAACTCAGACAGACATTATTACCTTACTCCTGCAATACCGGCCACAGAATGTTGAGTGGCTGCCCTCTGGCTCTGATGGAGACCTGTCCCAAGTCGCTCCCAAAGACACACTAACTAAAATTTCCTTTGACTACCCCAGGGAGGCCTATGGTTCCTCCCCCAAGCTTGGCTCTGGGCTAGGAGCGCCAATCAATTCAAACCAAAGCTGGATGCTCTGGTCCCTTGGCCAATGGATGTCTAGCACTACCCTAGGGGGCAGGGGAATCTGCCTCTTCACACTTAGTCCAATCTTTTGAGCTCCCCGGGCCTAGTACTCTGGCATCACTAACCTATGAAACAAAAGCCCATGCTCTTGACCAATGAAAAGACTGACATCTGCCCAGGGGAAGGTCGTATCACAGAGTCTGGAAATAAGGAGTTATACCCAGATCATGTGAAACAGACCTTGACTTACCAGCCACCCAAGAGAAAATTTGGGAGCACAGTTTTATGGCACTGAGTTTTACTGCCCCTCAATTCGTCACTGGCAAGTGGAGACAGGAGGAAGAAGGTAAATGATTGGGCGGAGGGAGGATTGGTGACTAGGATTAGAGAAGAAGGGGACATAAGGCCTGCGACGGAAGGCCAGTGTCCCTTGCCTACAAGCACTTGACAAGTTTTATGACCGGTGAGGCCGGCTCGACAACAGGGGAGGGGAAAGGGGAAGATGGAACGAGGCAATGGGGGGGGGGAGAATGAACAAGCAAGGGGGAAGGGGAGAAGGGAAGAGGGGAGACTGCTAGGTCTGTGCACAGACCATTACAAAGCCACGAAATCCGAATTTCTCTGATTGATTCACCAAGCTATTTTAGGGTTAGGTGTTAGTATTTGCCTAACATGATTGCATTTGCTTGGTATGCTAGGAGTTAGTCTTTAGTGTCCGATTTTCTGACAACACTTCCCCCTCCCCATCCGGCCCGTTGGGGCCGTGAGAGGGCTTGGTGGTCGGCTGTCAGAGTGTGATGCTCCATGGGACAGTCCTCTGTCCTTTTGTGGCCTTATGCTCCTGCTACTGTCCTCTCCAATTGTGCCAGATCGCTTTTCCTTTTCCTTATGTTTCGTTTTTCTCTCCCCTCTTTTCCTATATGCTTGTCGTTTCCTGCCGACCTTTTGCTTGTTTTGGCTATTCTTTTGGACTTCTTCTATTTTGACGCCCGGGTGCTTGAGGAGGCATACTCTTGCACCATCATAACTGTAGTACCCGACGTCTCGAGCGAGGGGAAAATTTATTGTCAATCCCCCTTTCGTCACTGAACCCAATCTCGACGGACTGAAGGTTCTTAAGGTGGCATTTGTGGTGCGTATACTTACAACGCACCCCTGAGGGGGCCCCCGGCATGATCGGCGATAGCTTCTTGTTGGGTGTCCTACCTCTAATTGTGGCTCCATGGTGGGTGTGGGGGCACATTCGTGAATGAAAGTCTTTCCTCGTTTCTATGGCAGATAATGTTTCCCTTGTACCTTCTCAGGCTTGTTGAGTGGGCGACCAAGCCCCCGAATCGGACTGTGTTGGAAGGCCAGGCCTTGTAGGCCCCGCTGCATTGGGCCCTGACCTTGACCCTCCTGACTACTCCCCTCAGCTCCCCTCCTTCCTCTGCGGTAGGGTCGAGTTCCAAGCCCCCAGTGGTGACCACCTTTCCCCTCCACAGCTTCATCTCTCATTGTGACCACTGCGCCTTTTACCCCCTCTCACTCTGGGGGTTCTCAACGTCGTCCCTGCCACGGCTGCACTTGCACGATACCTTCCCATACTAATACTTAGAACGCCTTGTTTAGTCCCGCTACATTGGCTAAATATTTTGATCTCCACCATCTGGATTCTACTCCTCCTGACGATTTCTCCCTCCATAAACTCTTTGTTGATTATGTAGATGCCTCTGTTACTTTTAACCCCACCAATTACAGCACGGGTGTCGTTGCTGCTCCTTCTCAGGATGCAGCTACTCGCTTAGCCACTTTGTTCCGCATTGGCGAGACCCCTGTTCGGGTCTCCAAAAATGCTCGGTTAAATGTCAATGTTGGCACTGTTCTCCTCCCACACCATGTTGAACTGGTGTTAGGGACCTCAAAGACTGCCATGAGAATATTAAACATATCCTCGAAGCCCAAGGCCACTCTGTCCTCCAGGTGGACACGTTTACTCGACCTCCTCGTGGTCGTCACGTCAGACCCTTCGAGCTGTAAAAATCACCTTTGATAGTAGGACCCTTCCGCCCTCTATTATTCTTGCCGGTGCCAGATGCTCCGTTCAGGAGTACATTCCCTCTCCTAGACTTTACAATAAGTGTTGGAAGTTTGGGCACGGTGTCCTCAAGTGCACAAGTACTGTGTATCTATGCCCCACGTGTGGGGCCGATGATCATTCTAAGTCCGAGTGCACTTCTCCCCAGGCTCGCTGCCTCAATTGCGGTGAGGCCCACCCTACCTTCTCACGCTCGTGTATGCACTACAAACTCGAGGAAGCCGTCCTCAACTTGAAACACCGTGATCGTCTGACTTTTCCTGAAGCGAGACGCCAAGTTCATCGTCTCACTCCTTTCGCGGGTGTATCCTACACTCACGTGTTGCATTTTACCTCTCCTCGTCCTTCCCACCTTCCTCAGTCTCACAACCATTTCCAGGCCTTAGATCCAAACACGCCCTCCACCTCCTCCCCTATTCCTTTGCATCCTGTCCCAAAAGGTCTCCCTCCTGGTTCTCCACCTGGAGTTTCCCCCTTCCTGACCAGTCCACCATGTCTCCTATGTTTTCTTTCCCATCTCCCCCACTCTTTCTTCCCAACCCTCTCCCCCCAGTCTCTTGACCCTCCACGCCACCTGTCTATCCAGGCTGATGTCCATCATCCTCCCAGCAATCTTCGTGTTGTTCGCTCCCGTTTCTCTTCTTCTGCTGAGACCATTGAGTCTGTCGCCCGGTACGTTGTTACTGGAACGCCTGTCTCTTCGAGTCAGAAACGTAAGCCTGGCTCCTCTCCTTCTTCCTCCCCAGCGAGTAAGAAGGTGTCGCTTTCTTCATCGCCCCCTCCCTCTGACTCTATCACTACGTACCCTCCCATTGCAGTGGTCGGGCCCTCTGTCCCATATATGGAGGTTTCTTTCACCTCCGATTCCCTCTCAGTTGCTGCCCTTGCTGAGGTGCACTCCCTGATTTCTGCACCCCCCTCCTCCAGCTGTGCTTGATTGCCCCTCTCAGTTGTCTCTTCCTCCTCCTCCGGACCCCCTGTCAGTCCGCCTCTGGTCTGTCCTCCTGCTCCCTTCCCTCCATCCTTACTAAGTTTACCCATGCCCCCTAATCCTGATTTTGTTGACCCTGCTCCTGATCCTGACCCCTGACCCTGAGATTCTTTAATAAACTGCGTTCTTCTTTACCTTTGTTTCTTTATTGTTCTCTGTTACTGTCCTTTCTCTTTGATAATGTATATTTTTCAGTGGAATATTCATGGATTTTATGCCAACTTCCATGAACTCCAACTTCTAATTACACAGTTTTCACCACTTTGTGTTTGTCTCCAGGAACCCGTGCTTGGTGCTCGTCCTGGTCACTTTCGTGGTTATTCCTTTCTTTCTCCCCCCACTTTACTGCTTTACTAACTTTACTGCTCTCTTAATTCGTTCTGATATTCCCTTCGTCCCCCTACTTCTTCCGTCACCTAGCCATTGTTCTGCTGCTCGTGTTTTTGTGGGTAAATGGTATACAGTCTGTTCCATTTATCTCCCCCCAAATGTTCTGCTTTCCCTTCCTGATCTTAAGCACCTCCTGGACTCCTTGCCAGAGCCGGTGCTCCTTTTGGGTGATTGCAACTGTCGACATACCCTCTGGGGTGATTTTTCTCTCTGCTCGTCGTTCCTTTACTTAGATTTCACGTGGCAGGTTCTTGATGACCTCCATAACAGTGATCATTTCCGCATCCTCGTCTCCTTTTTCTCTTTCCACCCTCCCCTCTCCTTCCCTAGGTGGTAGTTTGCCAAGGCTGACTGGAGCCTATTCACCCTCCATGCTACTCTCTCTGACCTCTCCTCTCTGCCTCTTCCTTGTGCCCTCCTTCTTTTTTATGACAGTCTTCGAAGCTGCCCTCCGCTCCATTCCTCGCTCTTCCTCCCGGGGCATGCAGAAGTGCATTCCCTGGTGGAATGCGGACTGTGCTCGGGCTGTCCACTGTAAGCGTGCAGCCTGGAAGAAACACCGCCGCCGGCAGACAGCTGATTCTTTTATTTTGTTTCGAAAGGCAAGTACGGTGGCCCGTAGGACCATCCATACAGCTAAACGTCAGAATTGGAAATCTTATGTTTCCACCATTACATCCTATACTCCTCTGCCGCAGATCTGGAAGAAGATCTGCAAGATTGCGGGCAAGTTTGTTCCAGATGTCTTGCCGGTTCTTCACCTCCATGGTACTCTTGTGGCGGACCCGGTGACGGTCACAAGCGAACTGGGTTCCCACTTTTCTACTGTTAGCTCTGGTTCTCATCTTCCTCAATCCTTTCTTCTTCGTAAGCCTGTTCTTGAATCTTATCCTTTAGATTTCCACACTCATCTCCGCCTTCCCTATAACGATCCTTTCTCTCTTTCTGAACTTCAGTCTGCCCTGGCCCTCTGCGGATCTACGACAGCAGGCTTGGATGACGTTCATTATGAGATGCTTTGCCATCTCCCTCCATGCATGTCTTAGTATTTACTGAGTCTGTATAACCAGGTCTAGGAGTCGTCATTCGTCCCTGAGGACTGGCTCGATGCCGTTGTACTCACTATTTGGAAACCAGGGACTCTCAGTATGTCCCCTAAGGACTTCCGCTCCATTGCTCTCACGAGTTGTGTATGCAAGCTCTTTGAGTGTATGGAAAATGTCCGTTTGATGTGGTTCTTGGAACACCATCACCACCTCTCTCCTTCTCAATTTGGTTTTCGCGAGTGCCGCAACACGACTGATATTCTGGTGAACTTGGAGGTCTGTATTTGTACTGCTTTTGCTGCGAAGACCTCCGTTGTTGCTGTCCTTTTTGACCTGGAAAAGGCTTATGACACGACTTGGAGATACCATATTCTGTCCCAACTTCGTTCTTTTGGCCTTCGTGGTAATCTCCCTCTCATCCTTCAAAGCTTTCTCTCTCATCGTACCTTTCGAGTCAGGCTTGGTACCATTCTTTCTCTGCCTCTTTTCGGCAGTATGAAGGTGTACCCCAAGGTAGTGTTCTGTGCACTATTTTTTCTGGTTGCCCTCAATGATCTTCTTTCCTCCCTTCCTTCTGGCATCTTCTCTGCTCTTTATGTTGACGATCTTACTCTTTGCTGTCGAGGTGATGATTCGCCTCTCCTTCAACGGTGGCTTCAACTTGCGATTGATGCTGTGTCATCTTGGGCCACCAATCATGGATTCAAATTCTCTATTACTAAGACTTGTGCCATGACTTTTTCTCGGAAGTGGGTCGTTCTTCGTCCCTCTTTGTCACTTTATGGTCATTCCCTTGAGTACAAAGATTCTGTGAAGCTTTTGGGGTTATTCTTTGACACTTGTTTGTCTTGGTCGCCCCATGTCTCTTACCTCCGTGTTGAATGCTCTAAGGCCCTTAACCTACTTAAGGTTTTGTCCCATACTTCTTGAGGAGCGGATAGGCGCACGCTCAATAAGTATTTGCATTCCTCCCTCGTCCTGTCTAAGCTCGATTATGCTTGCCCTGCATACTCTTCTACTTCTCCTTCTATTCTTCGCCGTCTTGATCCTTTGCACCATACTGGGTTGCACCTCAACTCTGGTGCTTTTCGTTCAACTCCTACCCTCAGTTTGTACGCTGACACTTGCTTCCTGTCTTTCCAGGACCGCCGTGATCGCTACAGTCTTCGCTATCTTGCGCGATCTTTACTGTATCCTCACTCTTGCCTCTATCGTGCTTTGACTTTTACCCCTCCTGTAGTTCCTGTTCCTCTTCACCACCTTCCTCTTTCTGTCCGTTTGTCTCGCTTACAATATTCTCTTTCGGTTCGTATTACCAATGTTTTTCCTCGTATTGTTCCATCCTGGCCCCCGTGGAGGGGGCCCCCCTTCCCAAATTTTGTACTTCTCTGACCCGCATCACTAAAGCTTTTACTCCTCCTACAGTTCTGAAACCCCTCCTACTCGAGCACTTTTCTTCTCACTTCCACTCCGTTCCCATCTTCACCGATGGGTCTAAGTCTGCTGATGGTGTGGGCTACTCTGTTGTTTTTCCTGACCACACTTATATGTGTCGCCTTCCTCCAGAAGCTAGCATCTTCACAGCAGAACTGTGTTTACTAGTTGTGTTTTTACGGGGGTTGAGCTTTGCTCTTTCGGCCCGCCTCTCAACTGTCAATCAACTGTTTACTACTTTTTTTTTTTTTTTTTTTCTCCACACCACACACACACACCCCAGGAAGCAGCCCGTGACAGCTGACTAACTCCCAGGTACCTATTTACTGCTAGGTAACAGGGGCATTCAGGGTGAAAGAAACTTTGCCATTTTGTTTCTGCCTCGTGCGGGAATCGAACCCGCACCACAGAATTACGAATCCTGCGCGCTATCCACCAGGCTACGAGGCCCCTGTATGCTATTGTATGCTATTGTCTATGTTCTTCGTCTCCTGCTTTCCCGATGTCAATCCTCCTTTGTGGTGGTAGTTGACTCTCGTAGTGCCCTCATGGCTTTGGGGTCCTTTAATCCAGTCTACCCGGTGGTCATCGAGATTCAGCATTGGCTGTTTCTTATCTCCAGTAAATTTAAATCGGTTAAGTTTTGCTGGGTTCCCAGCCATGTTGGTGTCTCTTTAAATGGGCGTGCAGATGCTGCCGATAAGGAAGCTATCCGCACTTGTCCCATCTGCCATAAAGGTATTCCTTATTCCGACTTTTATCCAGTTATTCATGCCTCCATCCTTGCCTGCTGGCAGAGTTGTTGGTCTTCTGTTATTGGTAACAAACTGTGTACTCTTAAGAGTTGTGTGTCCCAGTGGCCTTCCTCCTACCACTGTAACCGGCGGTGGGAAACGGCTCTGGCTAGGTTACGTATTGGCCATACCCGTTTAACTAACGGTCACTTAATGCAGCGCCGCCCTGCTCCTTATTGCCCAAATTGCATTGTCCCTCTTACGGTCATGCATATCCATGTTGAATGTCCTGACTTCAAGGACGAGCATGTGTCTTGTTTTCCGACCGTCCCCTAGCCTTCCCAGTTTGGTGCATTCTTTTGATAATTACTTACTCTGACAACACTTGACATGAAAATCTCATGGTGGGGGTGGTGTTTATAAATGTTAATATTTCTTAATCATCCCAAACCCCAGGTTTGGGATGATTTAATAATCATGTAAATTTGTAAATTTCTGCGAGGCTAGCCAAAAGTATCTGGGCTTCACCTCTGGACACACAGACAGACGTTCTCTCTTACTGTGTATATATTAGCCAAAGCGATGTAAATCTTGATATTTATGAGGATTTATGAATAGAGCCCAATTCTCATGCATTTTTATAATGAAATACGTGATATAACGTAAGCTGCCTTTACCATGGGTGAACGTCATATAACGTAAGCTGCCTTTACCATGGGTGAACGTCATATAACGTCAGCTGCCTTTACCATGGGTGAACGTCATATAACGTAAGCTGCCTTTACCATGGGTGAACGTCATATAACCTCAGCTACACTTTGAAGGTTAATACTACTTGTATCGTCAGGTTAGGCTGGATTATATTATGCTTGATTAGGTTAGGTTGTGTTTATTCAACCCGTTCTCACACTTTCGTATAGTTAATATTGACTTATTAAATACGTGCATATGTGACATACTAATTTATTGTGAATATTTTAGTTTACCTTGGAAAGCTTCATAGAAAACACCGACCTTACCTAACCTTCTTAGTATGTTAAGATAAGCATCTTATTGCTTCGTAATTACAATTATTACTTAACCTATTATAGGTATAGGTTAAGTAATAATTGTAATTATGAAGCAATAAGATGCTTAATTTAACATACTAAGAAGGTTAGGTAAGGTCGGTGTTTTCTATGAAGCTTTTCAAGGTAAACTAAAATATTCACAATAAATTAGTATGTCACATATGCACGTATTTAATAAGTCAATATTGACTGTAAGAAAGTGCGAGAACGGGTTGTAGTTTATTTAACATGGGATAGGTTGGACTTTGTAAGATTTGTTTAATCCAACCTAACATACATTGTTAGCATTGTATGTGGGTAATAATTTGGCGGTGTGTCAACAGGTGGTCTACAGTTGTCTCAGGATAGCACCGGCCCGGAGCTCCGTCATTGGTACGACGCCCTCCAGTACGCGGACCGTCGACATGACCGCTGGCACCAGCTCCAGCCTCTCAACGGCAAGTGAGCAGCGGGGCTCCCTGCTGCTAGTTCTGCCTGCTGTAGCAGTCGCTGACGAACAGTCTCACGCAGGAGTGGCTGACAAGCAGTCTCATGAAGCAATAAATGAACTTAAATAATCATTGACGCGAAACATGTTGGAAAACAAGGTTGAATACGTAAGTGATTGCAATAACAGCACTGGAGGGACAAGAACATAAACAAAACAATTAGTTAAACACCATTTAAATAAATAATGAATAATAGAAAATTTTTTACGAAAAGTGATAAATACTAAAAACGTAACACAGAAATTTACAACACTATAAACTGTAAATGGCATACAAAAGACAAAACAACTGAACGACCTGTGGATGTTGAGTTTATCAACACTCCGTGACGTGAGCTGCGACGGGCAGGCTGGGAGGCGCATCGACCTGCCAGTATATTACAGCACATGTAGCGAGGCCCATGGGCGGGAACTGGTCTACGGCCGTGAGAAGTTGATGCCGGCTGGTGGCCTTGGGTGCTTTCTCATCACCAGTGTTGGACAATCATTATGTGAATTTTGTATTTCTTATAAATAACAGCTCTTGAAATAAATAATATATATATATATATATATATATATATATATATATATATATATATATATATATATATATATAATATCTTGATTCCACAAGAACTGTGGGTATTATGAGAGGTGAAGAAAACATGTTTATGACATAGGCCTTCCTGTACCAAAACAGATTATGCATATTTTCGTTCTCCTTGTCATACGTGTTGTATGAATCATAGGGAAATAAGTATCCAGAATGCATTTATTAGTATTTAATGATGAGAATATGGAGGTATAATGCAATATTAATACAAGTGACTTATTCTTAAAAATCACTGCATAAGTGTACAGCTGGAGCTGGACCAAAGTGAGACCACTTTATTAGTGTACAGCTGGTGCTGGACCAAAGTGAGACCACTTTATAGTGTACAGCTGGAGCTGGACCAAAGTGAGACCACTTTATAGTGTACAGCTGGAGCTGGACCAAAGTGAGACCACTTTATTAGTGCACAGCTGGAGCTGGACCAAAGTGAGACCACTTTATAGTGTACAGCTGGTGCTGGACCAAAGTGAGACCACTTTATAGTGTACAGCTGGAGCTGGACCAAAGTGAGACCACTTTATAGTGTACAGCTGGTGCTGGACCAAAGTGAGACCACTTTATAGTGTACAGCTGGTGCTGGACCAAAGTGAGACCACTTTATAGTGTACAGCTGGAGCTGGACCAAAGTGAGACCACTTTATAGTGTACAGCTGGAGCTGGACCAAAGTGAGACCACACTGGGAACTTGTGAGAATGTAATGAATGTAAGAGTACTGGAGTGAGAGCTGCCAGCTTCAGTAATGACTTGTGACCTCACTCTGAGGCTGTGTTGGAGACGCTTATGGCCGCCACACCTTATACACCACCACGCCAACAACATCCTCCTCACCTTGCCTCCTCATCACCATTTTCCTTGTCTAGTCACCATTTTCTTTGTCCAATTAACGCTCATTTAACAACAACAATTTAAGAATTAACAACATTTTTATAATCAACATTTCCTATCCAAACAAAAAAGTATAACAAACTTTTGCTAAATTAGCTGGCAAAATATTTTAAACACATCTATCACTAACAAATTAAAATTTTTAGTAAATTGCTTGAGGTTAAAGTCAGAGTTGGGACGTTATTACACACATTTAAACCATGTGTTTAAAGGAATAAATATTACCTACATAAAATTCATAAACATAAATAATTAGCAAGTTATTGACAGAAAGCTCATAATTGTGATGACTGAATAACACAAGAGTTATCAGTGTGGCATAAATAATACAAAGGCATTCAGAGTGGGATAATTAACGCAAAAGTAATCACAAAAATAATCATTGTGGGATAATTAACACAAATTTAATCCGTGTGGGATAATTAGCACAAAATCCGGTAATATTAGGAGCTGTATTGGTGTTAATGACATGTAAACCCAGACAGTATGTGAGACGCGATGATTGGTTGGATGTAACTGGTTCTTATCCATCCATGAGTTATTAGTCACTGGTTACCAGTGATCATGACAGGAAGTAACCAGTTACCAGTGATCATGACAGGAAGTAACTGGTTACCAGTGATCATGACAAGAAGTAACTGGTTACCAGTGATCATGACAGGAAGTAACCAGTTACCAGTGATCATGACAATAAGTAACCAGTTACCATGACAAGAAGTAACCAGTTACCAGTGATCATGACAAGAAGTAACCAGTTACCAGTGATCATGACAAGAAGTAACCAGTTACCAGTGATCATGACAGGAAGTAACCGGTTACCAGTGATCATGACAGGAAGTAACTGGTTACCGGTGATCATGACAGGAAGTAACCAGTTACCGGTGATCATGACAGGAAGTAACCAGTTACCAGTGATCATGACAAGAAGTAACCAGTTACCGGTGATCATGACAGGAAGTAACCAGTTACCGGTGATCATGACAAGAAGTAACCAGTTACCGGTGATCATGACAAGAAGTAACCAGTTACCGGTGATCATGACAAGAAGTAACCAGTTACCAGTGATCATGACAAGAAGTAACCAGTTACCGGTGATCATGACAAGAAGTAACCAGTTACCAGTGATCATGACAGGAAGTAACCAGTTACCGGTGATCATGACAAGAAGTAACCAGTTACCAGTGATCATGACAAGAAGTAACCAGTTACCGGTGATCATGACAAGAAGTAACCAGTTACCAGTGATCATGACAGGAAGTAACCAGTTACCGGTGATCATGACAAGAAGTAACCAGTTACCAGTGATCATGACAGGAAGTAACCAGTTACCAGTGATCATGACAGGAAGTAACCAGTTACCAGTGATCATGACAGGAAGTAACCAGTTACCGGTGATCATGACAGGAAGTAACCAGTTACCAGTGATCATATCAAGGTAGGCCTATTACCGGTTCACAAGAGCTGCCTTGGGGGTTTGTCTCATCTATAACATTAACAACCTTTCCAAGAATGTAGACAAGCACAACATAAAGGCTCGCATGTGTTAAAATAGTAAAGAAAATGGAGTGAAACGTTTGGCGCAGTGTAAGGGTTAATTAAATTTATGAGTAATTAAAAAGTTTGGACACCATTAATTACAACAAACATTGTTAGTACTCAACCATTACGGAACCAGAAATCGTCAAACAGCCACACAATCCCAAGTATTCATGCCTGCCAATTGTTCTCCGGACGTATGGTCGTTAATGAACCTATAATTCAAATGCCTTCATCGTTTTGAAATGATGTCAACATAGATCTTAAGAACAAAGTGTAACTAGTGACAACGATGTGTATGACGGTGTTAGAAAACACCACAACAGCGTGTTAGGTCGTGGTGAGTGACCTGACCTCCAGGGTCCTGCTGCCACCCCAACCCGTTCTCGCAAATTTAATAAGTCAATATTGACTTATTAAATTTGCGAGAACGGGTTGTGCCACCCACGGAGGTGGTTGTTGTTGTTAAATATTCACTACCTGGAACAAAGTTCCAAGTAGCACGGGCTATGGTGAGCCCGTGCCACGGAGGTACACACGCTGTGAAAAAGAAGTCATCGTCCTCTCTCTGACAGTATTGGGAGCGCCAAACTAAAACCCGTTTGAACCGAAGCGGAATATAGTAGCCAGATAAGGGGCCAGATAAGGTACTATCAGAAGAAAGCTTCCTCCTCCCTCCGCGGGAGTGACAAAAGCCCAACATTTACTCTCAAGCAAGGATATAATTTGTATTTTTTTCACTGTGTTCCACTCGAGCTGTGCTGATATCTTGTTGGATATTTCCCTACTTACAATGTTAAGGGTGTGAACCTGTATAGTTAAGGGTGTGAACCTGTATAGTTTAGCGTGAACCTGTATAGTTAAGGGTGTGAACCTGTAAAGTTTAGCGTGAACCTGTATAGTTAAGGGTATGAACCTGTATAGTTTAGCGTGAACCTGTATAGTTAAGGGTATGAACCTGTATAATTTAGCGTGAACCTGTATAGTT
>NC_091240.1:30000-85000 GCF_040958095.1 Procambarus clarkii
TGGTCACTCCGGCCTCCGAGGGAGTGCCAGTGGTCACTCCGGCCTCCGAGGGAGTACCAGTGGTCACTCCGGCCTCCTGAGGGAGTGCCAGTGGTCACTCTGGCCTCCGAGGGAGTGCCAGTGGTCACTCCGGCCTCCGAGGGAGTACCAGTGGTCACTCCGGCCTCCTGAGGGAGTGCCAGTGGTCACTCCGGCCACCCGGGGGAGTGCCAGTGGTCACTCCGGCCTCCGAGGGAGTGTCAGTGGTCACTCCGGCCTCCGAGGGAGTACCAGTGGTCACTCCGGCCTCCGAGGGAGTGCCAGTGGTCACTCCGGCCTCCCGGGGGAGTGCCAGTGGTCACTCCGGCCTCCGAGGGAATGCCAGTGGTCACTCCGGCCTCCTGAGGGAGTGCCAGTGGTCACTCCGGCCTCCGAGGGAGTGCCAGTGGTCACTCCGGCCTCCTGAGGGAGTGCCAGTGGTCACTCCGGCCTCCCGGGGGAGTGCCAGTGGTCACTCCGGCCTCCGAGGGAGTGCCAGTGGTCACTCCGGCCTCCGAGGGAGTGCCAGTGGTCACTCCGGCCTCCGAGGGAGTGCCAGTGGTCACTCCGGCCTCCGAGGGAGTGCCAGTGGTCACTCCGGCCTCCTGAGGGAGTGCCAGTGGTCACTCCGGCCTCCCGGGGGAGTGCCAGTGGTCACTCCGGCCTCCGAGGGAGTGCCAGTGGTCACTCCGGCCTCCGAGGGAGTGCCAGTGGTCACTCCGGCCTCCGAGGGAGTGCCAGTGGTCACTCCGGCCTCCGAGGGAGTGAAAATGTGGTCACTTCGGCCTCCGAGCGAGTGCCAGTGGTCACTCCGGCCTCCGAGGGAGTGCCAGTGGTTACTCTGGCCTCCCGGAGGAGTGCCAGTGGTCACTCCGGCCTCCGAGGGAGTGCCAGTGGTCACTCTGGCCTCCGAGGGAGTGCCAGTGGTCACTCCGGCCTCCCAAGGGAGTGCCAGTGGTCACTCCGGCCTCCCAAGGGAGTGCCAGTGGTCACTCTGGCCTCCGAGGGAGTGCCAGTGGTCACTCCGGCCTCCCAAGGGAGTGCCAGTGGTCACTCTGGCCTCCGAGGGAGTGCCAGTGGTCACTCTGGCCTCCGAGGGAGTGCCAGTGGTCACTCTGGCCTCCGAGGGAGTGCCAGTGGTCACTCTGGCCTCCGAGGGAGTGCCAGTGGTCACTCTGGCCTCCGAGGGAGTGCCAGTGGTCACTCTGGCCTCCGAGGGAGTGCCAGTGGTCACTCTGGCCTCCGAGGGAGTGCCAGTGGTCACTCTGGCCTCCGAGGGAGTGCCAGTGGTCACTCTGGCCTCCGAGGGAGTGCCAGTGGTCACTCTGGCCTCCGAGGGAGTGCCAGTGGTCACTCCGGCCTCCGAGGGAGTGCCAGTTGTCACTCTGGCCTCCGAGGGAGTGCCAGTGGTCATTCCGGCCTCCGAGGGAGTGCCAGTGGTCACTCTGGCCTCCGAGGGAGTGCCAGTGGTCACTCCGGCCTCCTGAGGGAGTGCCAGTGGTCACTCCGGCCTCCGAGGGAGTGCCAGTGGTCACTCTGGCCTCCGAGGGAGTGCCAGTGGTCACTCTGGCCTCCGAGGGAGTGCCAGTGGTCACTCTGGCCTCCGAGGGAGTGCCAGTGGTCACTCCGGCCTCCGAGGGAGTGCCAGTGGTCAGAAAATACAATCTCAGTTGTGAATTTCATAAAATGAAGCATAATATAATTTTCTTCGCATCTTTCTCTCAGGTGGTCGGTACAGAAAGTCTTTTTTTTTAACAAAAAGGCGACACGAGATTAATCTAAGTTTTCTTCTGAGCCTATGGCGGAGCTCTGGTAGGCCTAATATTTTCTTGTGAGCCTATGGCGGAGCTCTGGTAGGCCTAGTATTTTCTTGTGAGCCTATGGCGGAGCTCTGGTAGGCCTAGTATTTTCTTGTAAGCCTATGGCGGAGCTCTGGTAGGCCTAGTATTTTCTTGTAAGCCTTTGGCGGAGCTCTGGTAGGCCTAGTATTTTCTTGTAAGCCTATGGCGGAGCTCTGGTAGGCCTAGCATTTTCTTGTGAGCCTAAGGCGGAGCTCTGGTAGGCCTAGTTTATTTTCCTCGTGTTTCTTGGAGATAAATGGGGAGACGAGAGGAGCGTTAATGGGTCATTTAGAGGAAGGTCTGCACGAGTCTGTGAATGGGTTCAAGTGTTTAAGGCCCTCAAAACATGTCCTGTAATGACCCATGTTGAGAAACGCTCTTTGTTTGTGAATGTTGTGTTGCCATATTTGTGTTGTGGGTTGTTCTGGCGTGTGAGCTTGACAACGTCGCTGGCTGAACGTCGCTGGCTGAACGTCGCTGGCTGAATGGCGTTTTTGTTAATATTAAGTTGATGAATTAGTTTATTAGGCGAGGCTTCTTATGGATTGTATTTTTGAGTCATGAAACATTTTCATAACTAAACAAAGGGATATTGTTATGTTCATATGTAAAGAAGAAATACGATATATATTTTCCTGAAAAAGTGTATAAGAAGGTATATTAACACAGCAGTTGTGAGGAGGCTTTGACAAGTGTAGCCTACTGCCACTCTCTTCAGTTGCCACTCCGTAAAAAATGCAACTGTTTGTCTAATAAACAACGTTCGCGCCCAAGCAATCCACCTAACCTTGCGAGGCCTCCATGTGGACCCTACAAGGGCCTCCATGTGGGCCCTACATGGTCCTCCATGTGGACCCTACAAGGGCCTCCATGTGGACCCTACAAGGTCCTCCATGTGGACCCTACAAGGGCCTCCATGTGGACCCTACAAGGGCCTCCATGTGGACCTTACAAGGTCCTCCATGTGGACCCTACAAGGGCCTCCATGTGGACCCTACAAGGTCCTCCATGTGGACCCTACAAGGGCCTCCATGTGGACCCTACAAGGGCCTCCATGTGGACCTTACAAGGTCCTCCATGTGGACCCTACAAGGGCCTCCATGTGGACCCTACAAGGTCCTCCATGTGGACCCTACAAGGGCCTCCATGTGGACCCTACAAGGGCCTCCATGTGGACCCTACAAGGTCCTCCATGTGGACCCTACAAGGGCCTCCATGTGGACCCTACAAGGGCCTCCATGTGGACCCTACAAGGTCCTCCATGTGGACCCTACAAGGGCCTCCATGTGGACCCTACAAGGGCCTCCATGTGGACCCTACAAGGTCCTCCATGTGGACCCTACAAGGGCCTCCATGTGGACCCTACAAGGGCCTCCATGTGGACCTTACAAGGTCCTCCATGTGGACCCTACAAGGGCCTCCATGTGGACCCTACAAGGTCCTCCATGTGGACCCTACAAGGTCCTCCATGTGGACCCTACAAGGTCCTCCATGTGGACCCTACAAGGTCCTCCATGTGGGCCCTACAAGGTCCTCCATGTGGACCCTACAAGGTCCTCCATGTGGACCCTACAAGGTCCTCCATGTGGACCCATGTATGTCATTTACGTCTGGTAAGTTGTGAACGTCTGCGAACCCTCCATGTAGTCGCAGTCAATGATTACATTACAATCATTACATGATTATAATGTATGAAATCAATGATTACATACAGTCCTGAATGTAATCATTCGAGTATCAAGACGTAACCTAACCCAACTGCATCTTGTTGCGCCCAAGTTAATGTTTCCTACTCGCTGGTGAGTTAAGAGTCACTATGCACCAGGGGCCAGATTCACGAAAGCACTTACGCAAGCACTTACGAACGAGTACATCTTTCCTCAATCTTAGACGGCTTTGGTTACATTTATTAAACAGTTTACAAGCATGAAAACCTCCCATTCAACTGTTGTTATTGTTATAAACAGCCTCCTGGTGCTTCGGAGCTCATTAACTGTTTAATAATTGGAAACAAAGCCGCCGAAGATTGAGAAAAGATGTACTCGTTCGCAAGTGCTTGCGTAAGTGCTTTCGTGAATCTGGCCCCCCTGGTTGATTAAACTGTAGGCAACCCACGTGGCATTATTTGTCGCATTCTTCTGATTCGACAGCAAATATTTTTATATAGTGGAGTGCGGATAATGGGTAGTTGAAGCCTGTGGTTGGACCTCCTTCTCGGCTCCCCAAGACAATCTTGATTTATATTTTACTAATATTTACATTGACTTTTCCTAATAAACGTGTTGCCAAAACTTGTGTTTAATTTTATAGCCTCCGGAGTACAGTGTTGGAAGTGTGAGTGCATCTGTGTGAGTGCATCTAGAACTGGCATGTCAAACTGAGGGTCCCCCGAGGGCCATATGGGCCACATGTGTGTTGTCATGAGGGCCACACACCACAACTGAGGGCCCCCCGAGGGCCATATGGGCCACATGTGTGTTGTCATGAGGGCCACACACCACAATCAATTAATTGAGGTCATTTAATAAAAATTATTGTAGAATATTTGCATTACTTAAACTTAGAAACCTACAATGTGCATACCAATGGCTCAGCGGCGTGCCACATTCATAACTACAACCTAATGAAGTAGTTTAAACAACAAAATAAACAGCCACATAGACTTCTATGCAACAGCAACACTGTACAAAAATTGCAACAGTTCAAAATGAACATTTGTTTACGACTATTCAATAATTTTTAGTGTGTTGTCCTGAGGCTTGACACCTCTTTTTAGAAAAAATTTTTGTTATGTCTGGTTGAAATGTCTGTGAAGTTCCTACTTTGATCAGAAATGAGAAGTGTTGATCAGTCAGCCTTGTTCTCTAAGAAGTTGTTGCTGATTTCGTGAAGGAAAATAACTGTTCACACACATAGGTAGAACTGAACATTGCCATAATCCTTGTTGCAAACTTTCTGAAGTTTTTAAACTTTTCAGGAAAGTATGAAAATAAACCAGGTATCCCCACTTCAAGATACTTTGTTCTGAGAGTAGTATCCGACTGTGTTACTAATAGTTCTATCTGCAGGCTTTCTTCTGCCGTAACAACATTAAAGGTAACTGGTCCTGAGAATACTGCAAAGTGGTGTTCACAAGATGAGAAATCACGAAATATTTCCTGAAATTCCTCTGACAACAGTTCCAGGACTGTTATACTTAGTAAAGCTAAGTACAGACTCAGTAATGGCAGAGTTGTTTAGCTCATTGCAAAAGGGAACTTAGGAAAATTAACTAAATTTTCATTTGACAACTGTGACTTTCAAAACAGCCATTTTAGCCGTTAAATGACTAAATTACAGTATACTTTGTGCGGTCCACTTGCGTGCTTGCACAGGCCCGCATGTTTGTGCGGCATGCAGGTGTGCTTGCACAGGCCCGCATGTTTGTGCGGCACGCAGGTGTGCTTGCACAGGCCCGCATATTTGTGCGGCATGCAGGTGTGCTTGCACAGGCCCGCATGTTTGTGCGGCACGCAGGTGTGCTTGCACAGGCCCGCATGTTTGTGCGGCATGCAGGTGTGCTTGCACAGGCCCGCATGTTTGTGCGGCATGCAGGTGTGCTTGCACAGGCCCGCATGTTTGTGCGGCACGCAGGTGTGCTTGCACAGGCCCGCATGTTTGTGCGGCATGCAGGTGTGCTTGCACAGGCCCGCATGTTTGTGGGGCATGCAGGTGTGCTTGCACAGGCCCGCATGTTTGTGCGGCACGCAGGTGTGCTTGCACAGGCCCGCATGTTTGTGCGGCACGCAGGTGTGCTTGCACAGGCCCGCATGTTTGTGCGGCATGCAGAAGTTCTTGCCCAGGCCCGCATGTTTGTGCGGCACGCAGGTGTGCTTGCACAGGCCCGCATGTTTGTGCGGCATGCAGGTGTGCTTGCGCAGGCCCGCATGTTTGTGCGGCACGCAGGTGTGCTTGCACAGGCCCGCATGTTTGTGCGGCATGCAGGTGTGCTTGCACAGGCCCGCATGTTTGTGCGGCACGCAGGTGTGCTTGCACAGGCCCGCATGTTTGTGCGGCACGCAGGTGTGCTTGCACAGGCCCGCATGTTTGTGCGGCACGCAGGTGTGCTTGCACAGGCCCGCATGTTTGTGCGGCATGCAGGTGTGCTTGCACAGGCCCGCATGTTTGTGCGGCATGCAGAAGTTCTTGCACAGGCCCGCATGTTTGTGCGGCATGCAGGTGTGCTTGCACAGGCCCGCATGTTTGTGCGGCACGCAGGTGTGCTTGCACAGGCCCGCATGTTTGTGCGGCACGCAGGTGTGCTTGCACAGGCCTGCATGTTTGTGCGGCATGCAGGTGTGCTTGCACAGGCCCGCATGTTTGTGCGGCATGCAGAAGTTCTTGCCCAGGCCCGCATGTTTGTGCGGCATGCAGAAGTTCTTGCACAGGCCCGCATGTTTGTGCGGCATGCAGGTGTGCTTGCACAGGCCCGCATGTTTGTGCGGCACGCAGGTGTGCTTGCACAGGCCCGCATGTTTGTGCGGCACGCAGGTGTGCTTGCACAGGCCCGCATGTTTGTGCGGCACGCAGGTGTGCTTGCACAGGCCTGCATGTTTGTGCGGCATGCAGGTGTGCTTGCACAGGCCCGCATGTTTGTGCGGCATGCAGAAGTTCTTGCACAGGCCCGCATGTTTGTGCGGCATGCAGAAGTTCTTGCACAGGCCCGCATGTTTGTGCGGCACGCAGGTGTGCTTGCACAGGCCCGCATGTTTGTGCGGCACGCAGGTGTGCTTGCACAGGCCCGCATGTTTGTGCGGCATGCAGAAGTTCTTGCACAGGCCCGCATGTTTGTGCGGCATGCAGGTGTGCTTGCACAGGCCCGCATGTTTGTGCGGCATGCAGGTGTGCTTGCACAGGCCAGCATGTCTGTGCGGCACGCAGGTGTGCTTGCACAGGCCCGCATGTTTGTGCGGCATGCAGAAGTTCTTGCACAGGCCCGCATGTTTGTGCGGCATGCAGAAGTTCTTGCACAGGCCCGCATGTTTGTGCGGCATGCAGAAGTTCTTGCCCAGGCCCGCATGTTTGTGCGGCATGCAGAAGTTCTTGCACAGGCCCGCATGTTTGTGCGGCATGCAGGTGTGCTTGCACAGGCCCGCATGATTGTGCGGCATGCAGGTGTGCTTGCACAGGCCCGCATGTTTGTGCGGCACGCAGGTGTGCTTGCACAGGCCCGCATGTTTGTGCGGCACGCAGGTGTGCTTGCACAGGCCCGCATGTTTGTGCGGCATGCAGGTGTGCTTGCACAGGCCCGCATGTTTGTGCGGCATGCAGGTGTGCTTGCACAGGCCCGCATGTTTGTGCGGCATGCAGAAGTTCTTGCACAGGCCCGCATGTTTGTGCGGCATGCAGAAGTTCTTGCACAGGCCCGCATGTTTGTGCGGCATGCAGAAGTTCTTGCACAGGCCCGCATGTTTGTGCGGCATGCAGAAGTTCTTGCCCAGGCCCGCATGTTTGTGCGGCATGCAGGTGTGCTTGCACAGGCCCGCATGTTTGTGCGGCATGCAGGTGTGCTTGCACAGGCCCGCATGTTTGTGCGGCATGCAGAAGTTCTTGCACAGGCCCGCATGTTTGTGCGGCATGCAGAAGTTCTTGCACAGGCCCGCATGTTTGTGCGGCATGCAGAAGTTCTTGCACAGGCCCGCATGTTTGTGCGGCATGCAGGTGTGCTTGCACAGGCCCGCATGTTTGTGCGGCATGCAGGTGTGCTTGCACAGGCCCGCATGTTTGTGCGGCACGCAGGTGTGCTTGCACAGGCCCGCATGTTTGTGCGGCACGCAGGTGTGCTTGCACAGGCCCGCATGTTTGTGCGGCACGCAGGTGTGCTTGCACAGGCCCGCATGTTTGTGCGGCACGCAGGTGTGCTTGCACAGGCCCGCATGTTTGTGCGGCACGCAGGTGTGCTTGCCCAGGCCCGCATGTTTGTTATGCCTGTTACAGGACCTCAACCAACACAGAACCGCTCCCCCCCCCCCCTCCCCATTCCGACTGGGAGCTGCCCTAACAACATTATGATTTAGATGAAATATTATTCTCAATGAACACTGGAAGGGACACGAGCCCATAACAAGAACATAAACTAACATACCAGAAATGATCGTATAAGAGAGAGAGAGAGAGAGAGAGAGAGAGAGAGAGAGAGAGAGAGAGAGAGAGAGAGAGAGAGAGAGAGAGAGAGAGAGAGAGAGACAGAGAGAGAGAGAGACAGAGAGAGAGAGAGAGAGAGACAGAGAGAGAGAGAGAGAGAGAGACAGAGAGAGAGAGAGAGAGAGAGAGAGACAGAGAGAGAGAGAGACAGAGAGAGAGAGAGAGAGAGAGAGAGACAGAGAGAGAGAGAGACAGAGAGAGAGAGAGAGAGAGAGAGAGAGAGAGAGAGAGAGAGAGAGAGAGAGAGAGAGAGAGAGAGAGACAGAGAGAGAGACAGAGAGAGAGAGAGAGAGAGAGAGAGAGAGACAGAGAGAGAGAGAGAGAGAGAGAGAGAGACAGAGAGAGAGAGAGACAGAGAGAGAGAGAGAGAGAGAGAGAGAGAGAGAGAGAGAGAGACAGAGAGAGAGAGAGACAGAGAGAGAGAGAGAGAGAGAGACAGAGAGAGAGAGAGAGAGAGAGAGAGAGAGAGAGAGAGAGAGAGAGAGAGACAGAGAGAGAGAGACAGAGAGAGAGAGACAGAGAGAGAGAGAGAGAGAGAGAGAGACAGAGAGAGAGAGACAGAGACAGAGAGAGAGAGAGAGAGAGAGAGAGAGAGAGAGAGAGAGAGAGAGAGAGAGAGACAGAGACAGAGAGAGAGAGAGAGACAGAGAGAGAGAGAGAGACAGAGAGAGAGAGAGACAGAGAGAGAGAGAGAGAGAGAGAGAGAGACAGAGAGAGAGAGAGAGAGAGAGAGAGAGACAGAGAGAGAGAGACAGAGAGAGAGAGAGAGAGAGAGAGAGAGAGAGAGAGAGAGAGAGAGACAGAGAGAGAGAGACAGAGAGAGAGAGAGAGAGAGAGAGAGAGGAGAGAGAGAGAGAGAGAGAGAGAGAGACAGAGACAGAGAGAGAGAGAGAGAGAGAGAGAGAGAGAGAGAGAGAGAGAGAGAGACAGAGAGAGAGAGAGAGAGAGAGACAGAGACAGAGAGAGAGAGAGAGACAGAGAGAGAGAGACAGAGACAGAGACAGAGAGAGAGAGAGAGAGAGAGAGAGAGAGAGAGACAGAGAGAGAGAGACAGAGACAGAGAGAGAGAGAGAGAGAGAGAGAGAGAGAGAGAGAGAGAGAGAGAGAGAGAGAGAGAGAGAGACAGAGAGAGAGACAGAGAGAGAGAGAGAGACAGAGAGAGAGAGAGAGACAGAGAGAGACAGAGAGAGAGAGACAGAGAGAGAGAGAGAGAGAGAGAGAGAGAGAGAGAGAGAGAGAGAGAGAGAGAGAGAGAGAGAGAGAGAGAGAGAGAGAGACAGAGAGAGAGAGAGACAGAGAGAGAGAGAGAGAGAGAGACAGAGAGAGAGAGAGAGAGAGAGAGGCGGTTAAATACACTGCAATCCGCAGAGAAACAGTATAAGAACGATATAGCCACCAAACCCCAGGACCAGCCTAAGGTACAGATGTAGCCACGTGAAGAGCAAGATGTCAGGACATGATCACGTCCTAAAGCCAAGACAAATATTTGAAGAAAAAAAAATTACAAACACCTCTACTCCCATCTCGTAAAATTCAACATACTCAGCCCCTGTCAGTTTGGCTTCCGCTCCCAAAAGAATACCAATGATGCAATTATTAGTCTGCTTCACTTAATATACTCAGCCCTTGACAAAAATGAGTTTCCGATTGGACTCTTCATTGAACTGAGAAAGGCCTTTGATACTGTTAACCATAACCACCTCTTACTTAAACTTCGCCACTATGGAGTCCGTGGCCTTGACCTGAGCTATATCCCATCTTATCTTTGTGACAGACACCAATATGTAGCCATCAATGATATAACCTCTCCCACTCTACCATTAACCGAAGGGGTGCCACAGGGGCAGCATCCTAGGACCCTCCTATTTCTTATATTTCCGCGAGCGCTATGTCATGGGTTCGTATCCTGGCCGGGGAGGATTTACTGGGCGCAATTCCTTAACTGTAGCCTCTGTTTAACTCAACAGTAAAATGTGTACTTGGATGAAAAAACGATTCTTCGCGGCAGGGGATCGTATTCCAGGGACCATAGGATTAAGGACTTGCCCGAAACGCTACGCGTACTAGTGGCTGTACAAGAATGTAACAACTCTTGTATATATCTCAAAAAATAAAGACAGGGGGATTGGGTAGCACTAGATACCGTGTAACTTTAAAACAACAAGGTAGGAAACTATGAAGATGAAATTAGGTACTTTTTAGTTTTGTTTTTGAGTGACGCAAAAGTTGGACGGCTTTTCAATTCATTAAGGAGTGAGTTCCATAGACTGGGTCCCTTTATTTCCATAGAGTGTTTACACAGATTAAGTTTGACTCTGGGGATATCAAAGATATATTTATTTCTGGTGTGGTGATAATGGGTCCTATTACATCTGTAAAGGAAGAGTTTCAGAGCAGGAGTTGCATTTAAGAACAGGGTTTTGTAAATGTAGATGACACAAGAGAATTTGTGAAGGGAGTTTATGTTTAGCATGTTTAGGGAGTTAAACAAGGGGGCTGAGTGTTGTCTGACAGCAGAATTTGTTATTATTCTAATAGCAGATTTTTGCTGTGTGATGATGGGCTTAAGGTGGTTTGAAGTGGTTGAACCCCATGCACAGATACCATAATTAAGATGTGATAGATGTGCAGTTGTGATAGTCAATGTTAACATCGGCAATAAAAATGATAGAAAGTTCCTTGGCGTATACTTAGACAAGAGACTCAACTTCAGCGCCCACATACAACACATAACTAAGAAAGTTTCTAAAACAGTTGGTATACTCTCTAAAATCAGATATTACGTACCTAACTCTGCTCTCATCTCACTATATTATGCACTAATCTATCCCTATCTTAATTATGGAATCTGTGCATGGGGTTCAACCACTTCAAGCCCCTCATGGTGACGCTCTATTACTCCCTTATCTATCCATATCTCAACTATGGTATTTGTGCTTGGGGTTCTACTACCCAAAATCATTTACGTCCTCTAATTACTCAACACAAAGCTGCTATTAGGACAATATCCTACTCTGGCCCCAGACATCACTCGGTACCCCTAATCAAATCTCTGAATGTGTTAGATAAATAAATCTTTGAATGATGTTAGATATCACTGCACATCCTCTCATGTGTATTATATATATACAAAACGCTGAACTGTAATGCCAATCCTGACCCCAAAAGCTTAATTGAAGGTTGTAACAGAACCCATGAGTACCTACACCAGAAACAAATACAGTTTTGATATTCCAAGAGTACGACTTAATCAAACTAGAAATGCTCTACAAATCAAGGGACCCAGAATGTGGAATGACCTTCCCATCATGTCAAAGACTGTACCTCTCTCAACCAGTTTAAGATAAAAACGAAGCACTACCTAATAAATTCCCTGTAACCTACCTTACCCCTATAGTGTCAACCCATGTCTGTTATTTTTTAAACAATGCTGTTTGTCGACCTAATTGTATTTGTGCTGTTTTTTCTGCCATGTTCCCCTTTTTTATTTTTATTTGTTCTCAACACATTTTATACTTTAATCTCAATTAGTATTAAGTTTTAGTCTTTAATGTTTTTTCTGCCCGAAACGCTTTGCGTAATAGTGGCTTTACGCATTGTATGTACTAGCTCTATCTATAAATCTATTAATTTTTGTGTAACCTCTTGTATGTATGTACTTTACCTGAATAAACATTTGAATTTGAATTTGAATTTGAATCATTACCCAGCAAAAATCTGCTATCACAACAATAACAAACTCGGCTTTCAGACAACACTCAGCCCCCTTGTTTAAATCACTAAACATGCTAAACATAAATTCACTCCACACATTCTCTTGTGCCAATTACATTTACAAAACCCTGTTCTTAAGTGCAAACCCTGTTTTGAAACTCTTCCTGGACAGATGTAATAGAACACATAATCACCACACCAGAAATAAATATCTCTTTGATATCCCCAGAGTCAAACTTAATCTATGTAAACACTGCAAATAAAGAGACCTGGTCTATGGAACTCACTCCCTAATGAATTGAAAAGCTGTCAAACTTTTGCCTTATTCAAAAATAAAACCAAAAAGTAGCTAATTTCATCTTCATAGTTTCTTACCTAGTGTTTGAAACTCGCACTGTGTCTAGTGCTGCCCAATCCCCAAAAATATGTACCTGTGCCATACAACGTTACCACTGTAATCATTGCTGTTATCTTATATCATGTTATACACATAGTTTGCTACATTATATCTTGCAATAATCCTCAAATTATGCTAAAATGTACCTGTGGATAACCCTTAAATTTACTTTATTGTACCTACTTTTCTTTCTGTCAAATTTCTTATACAATGTATTTTGTTATACTTTCTTACAATGTATTTTTGTACTTACTTACTGTGTGTTTCTTACACTTTCTTACAATGTACCTGTAAACATTTGTTTGTTTTTGCTTGAAATTACTCTCTTGAAATTACATGTTAGATTAAGGATCTGCCCTAAATGCTATGCGTGCTAGTGGCTTTGCAAGAATGTAAAACTTCAAGTCTCTGTACTCTAATAAACCCAATGTACGTTCTTGTATATAAATATATAAATGAGCTGTACTATACACGTCTGGTAACTTGTGTACGTTTATTTATTTATTTATTTATTTATATACAAGAAGTTACATTGGGTTTGTGAGAGTCTATAGCACGATGTGTTTACATTTTTGTAAAGCCACTAGTACGCACAGCGTTTCGGGCAGGTCCTTAGTCTAACAGATAATATTAAGAAGGTAAATTCTTGCAAAATTTATAAAATGTTAACAGGTACATTGTAGGAAAAGTTTGAGAGAGATTAGTATATTAAAGCACATTGATAACTTTCATTGATAGCACTGACAGCTGCATTGATAATTTGACAAAGATAAGTAGACACAATAAAGCCAATTGATAGCATATATATAAGATGACAGTAATGATCACAATGGTAATGTTGTGTGGCTTAGGTACATATATTGGGGGATTGGGTAGCACTAGATACAGTGAGAGTTTAGAGCACTAGGTAAGAAACTATGAAGATGAAATTAGGTACTTTTTGTTTTTGAATAAGGCAAAAGTTGGACAGCTTTTCAATTCATTAAGGAGTGAGTTCCATAGACCAGGTCCCTTTATTTGCATAGAGTGTTTACACAGATTAAGTTTGACTCTGGGGATATCAAAGATATATTTATTTCTGGTGTGGTGATAATGGGTCCTATTACATCTGTAAAGGGAGAGTTTCAGAGCAAGAATCGCATTTAAGAACAGGGTTTTGTAAATGTAATTGACACAAGAGAATTTGTGGAGTGAGGTCATGTTTAGCATGTTAAGGGAGTTAAACAAGGGGGCTGAGTGTTGTCTGAAAGCAGAGTTTGTTATTGTGTTGATAGCAGATTTTTGCTGGGTGATGATGGACTTGAGGTGGTTTGCAGTGGTAGACCCCATGCACAGATACCATAATTAAGATAGGGATAGATTAGTGCATAATATAGAGAGATGAGAGCAGAGTTAGGTATATAATATCCTATTTTAGACAGTATACCAACTGTTTTAGAGACTTTCTTAGTTATGTGTTGTATGTGGGTACTGAAGTTGAGTCTCTTGTCTAGGAATAGGACAAGAAACCACCATTTTTATTGCCGATGTTAACATTGTCTATCTGAAGCTGAATTGCATTTGTTGACTTGCTTCCAAATAAGATGTAGTAGGTCTTTTCTATGTTAAGTGTTAGTTTGTTGGTTGACATCCATAAGTGGATTTTTTTAATTCATTATTCACAACATTATTTAATATATGTGTGTTGGAGTGTGAGTAGATGAGGGTACTCTCATCAACAAACAATATAGGTTTAAGAATGTTAGACACATTAGGCAGATCATTGATGTATATAAGAAATAGGAGAGGTCCTAGGATGCTGCTCTGGGGGGACTCCTACGGTTAATGGTAGAGTGGGAGAGGTTATATCATTGATGGCTACACATTGGTATCGATCACTAAGATGGGATCGGATATAGCTCAGGGCAAGGCCACGGATTCCATAATAGTGGAGATTAAGTAAGAGGTAGTTGTCGTTAACAGTATCAAAGGCCTTTCTCGGGTCAATGAGGAGTCCAATCGGAAACTCATTTTTGTCAAGGGCTGAGTAGATTATATCAAGGAGACTAATAATTGCATCGTTGGTACTTTTTTGGGAGCGGAAGACAAACTGACAGGGGCTGAGTATGTCGAATTTTACGAGGTAGGAGTAGAGCTGTTTGTATATTTGTTTTCAAATATTTTTTATAATATGGGTAGGTTTAATATGGGTCTATAATTGTTTATGTCTGCCGGATTTCCTCCTTTATGAACTGGAGTTACTCTTGCTTTTTTAAGGATATCAGGGAAGGTATGACACTCAAGGGATTTGTTGAATAGCAGAGCTATAGGTGGTGCAAGGGCATGGGAGGCGCTCTTGTATACAATGGATGGTATTTCACTAATGTTCCCAGCTTTGGTTTTTAGTGAGTGTATGATGGACACAACATCTGACGGGCTGACTGGTGAAAGGAGAAGAGAGTTTGGGTAGCTGCCTGGGAGATTTGTGGTAACATGTGTCTGAGTCTGAAGGATTTTACTGGCAAGGTTAGCACCAACAGATGAAAAGAAGCTATTAAATTCAGTTGTCGTTTCTCAGTCAGTTGTAGGTGTATAACCATCCTTTGATAGTTTTATCTGGTTATATGAGTGTTGTTTAGTTCCTAGGATATTGGAGATAGCTTTCCATGTGCTTTTCATGTTGCCTTTTGCTTCTTTGAATCTAGACTCATAATAGGAAAGTCTTGTTTTTCTTATGATACTGGTAAGCACTGATGAGTACCTTTTAACTACTTCCTTTGTTACACGGCCAATCCTAAAAATATTCATATTCATGTTTACGTTAATTGCTTTGTGTATGCCACTTATGAGCCATGGATTATTTATTCTTTTGTAAGTTACTTGTTTGACAAGGAAGGGACAATGAGTGTTGTAGAGGCTTAGAGTTTTGGAAATGAAGAGGCTAGCTAATGAATTTATATCCTGTGTATTACTGAATTCAGATTTCCAGTTAATATTGTGAAGTGCATTTGTGAGGTTGCCTATTGCTGCTGCACTGTGTAGCCTGAATGTGAGTTTCTTGTTTTCTGGTGGTGTTATGTTCATGTTTGCTATGAGGAAGGTAGGACAGTAGTCAGTTGTTCTGTCAATGATTATACCAGATGCAAGGAGAGCTGTCATGTTAGTCCATAAGTGATCCAAGGTAGTGGCAGATGTTTGAGTGATTCGTGTGGGCTTGGGGATTGTGGGGATTAGCATACAGTTCATGCTGTTTAGGAAATAGTCAACTTGAGGGCTATTTTGTTGACGCAGGTCAATTGAAGTCTCCTCCTAGAATGATGTGATTTTTGTTAAGATTGTTGTTTTTTATAAGATTCCTTGGGTTATCTGAGAATGAAGTATTTGGAGATCTATTGATAGTTCCAATAGTCAAAGAAGATTTAAGGGATTTATTCAAGAATTGAGCACCAGTATATTCACAGTAGTCATCTCTATCACTAATGACACTGTTGCAGATGAAGGTATCTTGGTAATATATAGCTGTGCCACCTCCTTTTTTGTTAGGCCTACAGTTGTGAATGGCTTTACAATCAGCTAAGTTGTAGAGTTGGGTATAGTCTTTACTTAGCCACGTTTCTGTTAAAATAATGAACGATAGTTTAGTACCTAGTGCTGCGAGTAGTACATTTATATCATCAAAATGCTTACCAAGAGATCTGACTTTTCGGTTAAAACTGATAAGCAAGTGTTATTTTGAAGTTTTTTTCAAGATTTTCTGTGTAATACCTGGAGTAGTGATGATCAATATGCTGGATGTTGTAGATGTGTGATAGAAGATTAAGTTCAGGATCAATATCAGTATGTATGTAGGTGCAATGGGGGTCACGATACAATAAGGCAAGCAATTACAGAACTGTTCAATGCTAAATCTGCTCTAAATATAAAGTAATTATAGCAAAAACACAACAATAAATGCAAATACACATATAATTAGAAGAAATATAAAGATCACCATAGATAGCCAAGAAGGATAGAAAAGTTAGGTATGAGAAAATAAATAATCAATAAAGATTGACAAGAATAATGTATAGTAATAATAATAATAATAATAATAA
Organism: Procambarus clarkii; assembly: GCF_040958095.1. Classification (NCBI taxonomy): domain Eukaryota; kingdom Metazoa; phylum Arthropoda; class Malacostraca; order Decapoda; family Cambaridae; genus Procambarus; species Procambarus clarkii. The sequence continues at coordinate 46,227 of NC_091240.1, forward strand.
TAATAATAATAATAATAATACTCTTAATGATAATTAGCTTTAGAGAGCTTAGTTATGATCCTATAATTAGTATGAACTTAAGAAAACAAAATTGAACTCAATTAGTTAATTCCAATAAATGGCTAATATAAATCAAATTACAATTAAATTTAAAGATTACAGGGGTAAGATTATGCATATGAGTAAGATTTTACTAAGATACTGAGGTAGATGCTTACATAAGTATATGGAGACTTTACTGATTAGTTAGGAACTTGTATGGATGAGAGAGCATTATTTAACTAGTAGGGCAAGACATGCACCTTGGACAAGGTTAGGCTAGGTTAGGTTAGGCTAAGTCACTCATGAGTTTTTTCAGTATTGGCAGTGGAAGGATTCTGGTTTCATATATACTTCATTAAAGAAGGCCAGTAGTTCTTGGTCACACTTTATTTCATATATTTTTTTCTGTTCTTTCCTTCTTTACAATGATACGTCTGGTAACATGTGGACACCTGGTAACTTGTCGACATCTGTTAACTTGTGGATGTCTGGTAACTTGTATCCGCCTACTAAAGAACAAGTGGCTCGGGACGATGGTTGCGTCGGAGAGAGAGTTCAGAACATTTTGGGTGTTGGTATACCCATTGGTGTGGATCAGTATATCATCCGCATAGCTAATGATGTGTTCGCTTGGGCTCCTAGTTACTGAGTTTAAAAGTGCATTGATTAACACATTGAACAGAGTAGGACTGAGGACACCTCCCTGTGGAGTGCCAAGTTCAAAATCTCTCGTTACACTCCTATGCCCTTGGAACAGTACAGATGACTTCCTGTTGGATAGATAGCTTCTTATCCACCGTAGAAGCCATCCTCCAACATTCATTTTAGCAAGTTCGCTCAGAATGACGTGTGGGTTAGCAATGTCAAAGGCTGACTTAAGATCTAGGAAAGTGGTATATGACCTATCAGTATGCAGGGTGAGGAATGTGGTAATACAGTGATGTACACTCTAGCGTCGGAGGATCCAGTGTTAGTGGCTGTGGTTCTCCAATCCGCATTCCAGGCGCGAATGCGACGATTGGTATACCCGACTACGGCCGCTGGAACTCCTTCTAACAGTACGTCCGAGCGCTCTAATTATTTGGTAAGCAGAACTGTACAGCATGGGTGACGGTGCCGGCCTTGCAACTGCATGTGAGGGTTCCTTCTTGCCACAAGTGGGTTTCGTCCGGTACCCGTCTGCTAAGCGTAGGAGATTTTTGGCATGGGCTGCCATAATCTTCACAGCTGGGTGAAGATCCGTTTTCTTCTACCTTCGTCAATGAGAAAAAACGGTGGGCCTCGTATACACGCCTAAAATCAGACTGAATATGATAAGTGGGTGTACGGTACCACTCCGTACACACAACAATGGATTAACAAGTTTAACAAAATATTTAAGATTTTAATTTAACAAATATATTAAGTCATTATTCAAACAAATACTGTGTGCATAACTACAGTAAATGGTTTTGACCGCCTTCAGAAAACTACTTGATCACCGACCAATAATCATTCAGAATTCATTTTGTCAGGGGGGACAGGTAGCCAGTGAGTATATACATGTTAGGCTTATACCGAGGTCCCTCTCAAGGCCGAACAACTCCCCCAACCCCTAAGGATGGAGCCTTACAACAAGCTGACTAACTAACTCTCTCCTCTCTAACTTTGCAGTCTCCGTGGTGTAGTGGTAAGACACTCGCCTGGCGTTCCGCGAGCGCTATGTCATGGGTTCGTATCCTGGCCGGGAAGGATTTACTGGGCGCAATTCCTTAACTATAGCCTCTGTTTAACGCAACAGTAAAATGTGTACTTGGATGAAAAAAAAGATTCTTCGCATCAGGGGATCGTATTCCAGGGACCATATTCCACACACGTCAACAACAGTCTGTGTGGCCACCTCCACCACACACGTCAACAACAGTCTGTGTGGCCACCTCCACCACACACGTCAAGAACAGTCTGTGTGGCCACCTACACCACACACGTCAACAACAGTCTGTGTGGCCACCACCACCACACACATCAAGAACAGTCTGTGTGGCCACCACCACCACACACGTCAACAACAGTCTGTGTGGCCACCTCCACCACACACGTCAACAACAGTCTGTGTGGCCACCTCCACCACACACGTCAAGAACAGTCTGTGTGGCCACCTACACCACACACGTCAACAACAGTCTGTGTGGCCACCACCACCACACACGTCAACAACAGTCTGTGTGGCCACCACCACCACACACGTCAACAACAGTCTGTGTGGCCACCACCACCACACACGTCAACAACAGTCTGTGTGGCCACCACCACCACACACGTCAACAACAGTCTGTGTGGCCACCACCACCACACACGTCAAGAACAGTCTGTGTGGCCACCACCACCACACACGTCAACAACAGTCTGTGTGGCCACCACCACCACACACGTCAACAACAGCCTGTGTGGCCACCTCCACCACACACGTCAACAACAGTCTGTGTGGCCACCTCCACCACACACGTCAACAACAGCCTGTGTGGCCACCTCCACCACACACGCCAACAACAGCCTGTGTGGCCACCACCACCACACACGTCAACAACAGTCTGTGTGGCCACCTCCACCACACACGTCAACAACAGCCTGTGTGGCCACCACCACCACACACGCCAACAACAGCCTGTGTGGCCACCTCCACCACACACGTCAACAACAGTCTGTGTGGCCACCACCACCACACACGTCAACAACAGTCTGTGTGGCCACCTCCACCACACACGCCAACAACAGCCTGTGTGGCCACCACCACCACACACGTCAACAACAGTCTGTGTGGCCACCACCACCACACACGTCAACAACAGTCTGTGTGGCCACCTCCACCACACACGTCAACAACAGCCTGTGTGGCCACCACCACCACACACGCCAACAACAGCCTGTGTGGCCACCTCCACCACACACGTCAACAACAGTCTGTGTGGCCACCTACACCACACACGTCAACAACAGCCTGTGTGGCCACCTACACCACACGTCAACAACAGCCTGTGTGGCCACCTCCACTACACACGTCAACAACAGCCTGTGTGGCCACCACCACCACACACGTCAACAACAGTCTGTGTGGCCACCTACACCACACACGTCAACAACAGCCTGTGTGGCCACCTACACCACACGTCAACAACAGTCTGTGTGGCCACCTCCACCACACACGTCAACAACAGCCTGTGTGGCCACCACCACCACACACGTCAACAACAGTCTGTGTGGCCACCTCCACCACACACGTCAACAACAGCCTGTGTGGCCACCTCCACCACACACGCCAACAACAGCCTGTGTGGCCACCACCACCACACACGTCAACAACAGCCTGTGTGGCCACCACCACCACACACGCCAACAACAGCCTGTGTGGCCACCACCACCACACACGTCAACAACAGTCTGTGTGGCCACCACCACCACACACGCCAACAACAGTCTGTGTGGCCACCTCCACCACACACGCCAACAACAGCCTGTATACTCACAGACCTACGAATATGTAGCGAGCGTCGTGCTTATTTGGCAAGTATAATAATATACAAATATATATGTCATATCTTCATCAGAAAAACGAAACATTTCGCCTATTGAACGGTGATTAATCACACAATATTCCCGCCTTCGTTTGATCATTAAGAGTGGGCGCTTGACCTGGCAGATCACAGGGTGACGGACGACACCGGAGCTTCTCCTCCCGGTCATTAGGCCACCATTTTTTTGTATTTTTACATGCAAGCATGCTAATAAATACAATAAAAGTGTAGCGAGTAGATTATCCCAATAATATACTCACTCCAAATGCATTGTTAATATTCCTGTCAACCTTTGGAGATGAATGAGGTGAGGCGTTGCCTGGGCATCACGGTGAGGTGTTGCCTGAGCATATAAGCAGCGGTGTAGCGAACATTGGCTAGTCTACTTACAAACAGAACAAAACAGAGCACAAGTAGCAGAGTAGTCTACTTACAAACAGAACAAAACAGAGCACAAGTAGCAGAGTAGTCTACTTACAAACAGAACAAAACAGAGCACAAGTAGCAGAGTAGTCTACTTACAAACAGAACAAAACAGAGCACAAGTAGCAGAGTAGTCTACTTACAAACAGAACAAAACAGAGCACAAGTAGCAGAGTAGTCTACTTACAAACAGAACAAAACAGAGCACAAGTAGCAGAGTAGTCTACTTACAAACAGAACAAAACAGAGCACAAGTAGCAGAGTAGTCTACTTACAAACAGAACAAAACAGAGCACAAGTAGCAGAGTAGTCTACTTACAAACAGAACAAAACAGAGCACAAGTAGCAGAGTAGTCTACTTTCAAACAGAACAAAACAGAGCACAAGTAGCAGAGTAGTCTACTTTCAAACAGAACAAAACAGAGCACAAGTAGCAGAGTAGTCTACTTTCAAACAGAACAAAACAGAGCACAAGTAGCAGAGTAGTCTACTTACAAACAGAACAAAACAGAGCACAAGTAGCAGAGTAGTCTACTTACAAACAGAACAAAACAGAGCACAAGTAGCAGAGTAGTCTACTTACAAACAGAACAAAACAGAGCACAAGTAGCAGAGTAGTCTACTTACAAACAGAACAAAACAGAGCACAAGTAGCAGAGTAGTCTACTTACAAACAGAACAAAACAGAGCACAAGTAGCAGAGTAGTCTACTTACAAACAGAACAAAACAGAGCACAAGTAGCAGAGTAGTCTACTTACAAACAGAACAAAACAGAGCACAAGTAGCAGAGTAGTCTACTTACAAACAGAACAAAACAGAGCACAAGTAGCAGAGTAGTCTACTTTCAAACAGAACAAAACAGAGCACAAGTAGCAGAGTAGTCTACTTACAAACAGAACAAAACAGAGCACAAGTAGCAGAGTAGTCTACTTACAAACAGAACAAAACAGAGCACAAGTAGCAGAGTAGTCTACTTACAAACAGAACAAAACAGAGCACAAGTAGCAGAGTAGTCTACTTACAAACAGAACAAAACAGAGCACAAGTAGCAGAGTAGTCTACTTTCAAACAGAACAAAACAGAGCACAAGTAGCAGAGTAGTCTACTTACAAACAGAACAAAACAGAGCACAAGTAGCAGAGTAGTCTACTTACAAACAGAACAAAACAGAGCACAAGTAGCAGAGTAGTCTACTTACAAACAGAACAAAACAGAGCACAAGTAGCAGAGTAGTCTACTTACAAACAGAACAAAACAGAGCACAAGTAGCAGAGTAGTCTACTTACAAACAGAACAAAACAGAGCACAAGTAGCAGAGTAGTCTACTTACAAACAGAACAAAACAGAGCACAAGTAGCAGAGTAGTCTACTTACAAACAGAACAAAACAGAGCACAAGTAGCAGAGTAGTCTACTTACAAACAGAACAAAACAGAGCACAAGTAGCAGAGTAGTCTACTTACAAACAGAACAAAACAGAGCACAAGTAGCAGAGTAGTCTACTTACAAACAGAACAAAACAGAGCACAAGTAGCAGAGTAGTCTACTTACAAACAGAACAAAACAGAGCACAAGTAGCAGAGTAGTCTACTTACAAACAGAACAAAACAGAGCACAAGTAGCAGAGTAGTCTACTTACAAACAGAACAAAACAGAGCACAAGTAGCAGAGTAGTCTACTTACAAACAGAACAAAACAGAGCACAAGTAGCAGAGTAGTCTACTTACAAACAGAACAAAACAGAGCACAAGTAGCAGAGTAGTCTACTTACAAACAGAACAAAACAGAGCACAAGTAGCAGAGTAGTCTACTTACAAACAGAACAAAACAGAGCACAAGTAGCAGAGTAGTCTACTTACAAACAGAACAAAACAGAGCACAAGTAGCAGAGTAGTCTACTTACAAACAGAACAAAACAGAGCACAAGTAGCAGAGTAGTCTACTTACAAACAGAACAAAACAGAGCACAAGTAGCAGAGTAGTCTACTTACAAACAGAACAAAACAGAGCACAAGTAGCAGAGTAGTCTACTTACAAACAGAACAAAACAGAGCACAAGTAGCAGAGTAGTCTACTTACAAACAGAACAAAACAGAGCACAAGTAGCAGAGTAGTCTACTTACAAACAGAACAAAACAGAGCACAAGTAGCAGAGTAGTCTACTTACAAACAGAACAAAACAGAGCACAAGTAGCAGAGTAGTCTACTTACAAACAGAACAAAACAGAGCACAAGTAGCAGAGTAGTCTACTTACAAACAGAACAAAACAGAGCACAAGTAGCAGAGTAGTCTACTTACAAACAGAACAAAACAGAGCACAAGTAGCAGAGTAGTCTACTTACAAACAGAACAAAACAGAGCACAAGTAGCAGAGTAGTCTACTTACAAACAGAACAAAACAGAGCACAAGTAGCAGAGTAGTCTACTTACAAACAGAACAAAACAGAGCACAAGTAGCAGAGTAGTCTACTTACAAACAGAACAAAACAGAGCACAAGTAGCAGAGTAGTCTACTTACAAACAGAACAAAACAGAGCACAAGTAGCAGAGTAGTCTACTTACAAACAGAACAAAACAGAGCACAAGTAGCAGAGTAGTCTACTTACAAACAGAACAAAACAGAGCACAAGTAGCAGAGTAGTCTACTTACAAACAGAACAAAACAGAGCACAAGTAGCAGAGTAGTCTACTTACAAACAGAACAAAACAGAGCACAAGTAGCAGAGTAGTCTACTTACAAACAGAACAAAACAGAGCACAAGTAGCAGAGTAGTCTACTTACAAACAGAACAAAACAGAGCACAAGTAGCAGAGTAGTCTACTTACAAACAGAACAAAACAGAGCACAAGTAGCAGAGTAGTCTACTTACAAACAGAACAAAACAGAGCACAAGTAGCAGAGTAGTCTACTTACAAACAGAACAAAACAGAACACAAAATTACATAAGTACTAAACCACAAAACACCGGCCGAAAGGGCCGACCACAAGACACAATAACAAATACAAACACGGGGGAATACAGTACCGAAACAAGAACAATACAACACGCGGTACCCAAACCCGCACCCAACAACCCAAACACCAGAACATAACTATACAGATCAAGTCTGCCGGCACCGTAACCACACACGGAGAGGCACCAAGACAAAGTGATAATAATATGCAACAATTGTTATGGTTGAAGACTGAAGAGAAACAATCTTCGTCCACATGGTTTTATGCAGGCGATGAGTCACAATAACGTGGCTGAAGTATGTTGACCACACCACACACTAGAAATTGAAGGGACGACGACGTTTCGGTCCGTCCTGGACCATTCTGGACAATCGACTTGAGAATGGTCCAGGACGGACCGAAACGTCGTCGTCCCTTCAATTTGTAGTGTGTGGTCTGGTCCACATGGTTTTATTCTCAACCAATAACAACAACAACAAAACAATTATCAGGTACATGAAATATTATTAACAAGATCATAAACAAAAGAGCATCTGCTCCAAACATACTTTCCTCCAACATCTGTAGTACTCAATCCCAACAACAATAACGGAAATATAAATAAGGAAATATTCAACAGAAACAAAAGGAAAGCACAATCGCAATACATAATAATGAGCACAAACCCAGGCCGGGCCACGCTAACAGTCAGAATGGCACTTAACACTACCCAATCACTACCATAAAAAAAAAAAATAAAATCAGAAAAACATAATAGACACACACCCTAACAAGCACCGGAATGCGCAAAAACCGGACACACATACAAGCCATACAAATAAACCCACAGATTGATTGATTGATGAAGATTAAGCCACCCAAAAGGTGGCACGGGCATGAATAGCCCGTAAGTGGTTTTAAGCCATTCCCAGTATCAAGAGCTGATACTGGAGATCTGTGGAGGTGCGAATGCACCCTAAAACCCACAACCACCAATCGGAGCACGCAGGAACCAGGAAAACAAACCCGCCCCACCCACACACACACACCCCCACACACACACACACACACACACACACACACACACACACCCCGCACCCCACAACCATGCACACAAATGGAAAACAACCCACAACATACAGCCAAACAAAGAAATCACGGGGCAGGAACACATGTCTCAGAGACAGGAACATACTTCTCAGGGAACATATCCCGAGGATACCTGTTCTTATAGCCCTCCCAAATCAAATACTCCATGTTGGTAGGGATACGATCCCACTTTCTGCTGTGGAGTCTGCATAAACTCTGGAATCACCAAATCAGGCGGAAACGGCCACTCCCAAAGCTCCACGACGCAAGTCGCATAACAAGGCAGGAGAGTGCAAAACACCCTCTCCGAGGAAGCAGAAGACACCGAAGAAGCGTACATAGGCCACCAAGACGGCCACGCCGCCGGCTGCACAGAAGAAGGTGACGGCTGTCGAGATGGTAACACCTCCACCGATAACGCAGGAGATACAGAACAGACAGCTGGAGACGGAAGAGGCGACAAGACCGCCACCGACGAAACAGGGAACGAGAAAGGGGGCACGGACCCCCAGAGCGAGAAGCCTTTTTCAACACCACCACCAGGTCACCACGCTCACCACGAACCTCAGCAGGGGGAAACCACCCCCCCCCCCCCACAAAGAACCGGAACCATCCGACGCAGGCGACGCACCCGAATCAGGATCCGCAGACACCACACTAGAAGGGCAGGCCGAAACACTGGCACCGGCATCCACAGGCAAATGCAACTCTGCCCCCACCGTCGATTGCAACGCAATCGGAGCCATCCCGCCGTCGCCGGAAGGTCCACAATCATCGAAATCACCAACGTCAGCCCATGCAAAAGAAGAACGCCGGGAACGCTAAGGCTCTGGCCGCACATCATCAGATCCAGAGGCTGACTCAGAGACATGCGCAACACAAGCAGGGCGAACTGACGCTCGTCGTAGAACGACATCCTCAACAACATGGAGTACCAGGCCAGGCACAGGAAGCGCCATATTCACCCCAGCACTTAGCACAGCCGGGACAGACGGCGAGGGTGCAGGGACAGGGGCAAACGCAGCAGATGAAGAACGTGAAGACGGGGGATCCGAGCATAAGGCAGTTGGAAGAACCACAGGAACTCCAGAGACACCAGCCGGAGCAGGACGATCACCAGGCGTCGACACAACCTCTGGAGGAGGGGCGACAACAACAGGAAACACAACAGCCGACACAGGGGGCACAGCTGCGGCCGAAGAGACGACCACATCCACACCCACAGAAGCCTCCTCCACAGGAAGCGGCGGGAAATCCTCCTCACTGAAGAGGTTCATGGGCGCAACGACAGACGCAGAACACCCAGCAACCTGATGGCCCAAAAGGCCACAACGATAACACGTCCGAGGCTGGCGGGTGTAAAACACCCGAACGTGGTATCCCGTGAATTTCACAGAAGACGGAATCTCTGCTCGGAGCCGCATGCCCAGGGTGCGAATGTTCGTCCGCACACCCTTGAGCGGACTCGAGGGTATCATGTGCAACCGCACACTAACAATGGCGCCAAACTGGCCGAAGTACCACCGTAGCAAACCCTCCTGAAACTCCAAGGGTGCCACATGAACACTGACGTAAGTGAGGGCACCACTCTGATCAGAGAGGGGTCACAGTGCCCGCACCATCCGGCAGGGGTAAGGTCCGCCCCTCGTAGCGACGGAGAAATTACCGAAATGCCAGCCCCTCCGTAAACTTCACAATCGCCCGACGTGCTGTCACCAACTCGACGTCATAAATGTCCATCACAGGGACGTGAAGCATATCACACAACACCAGCGCTATCTCCGGGTATCCAGCTCATCCAGAAAACTTGAAGCCCACAGATTGAGCCCGCACTACAGGGGAAAGCGGGAGCCCCATCTTGAATTCCACATCAGCACTGACCAGGCGGGCAAAGACACACACACGCCCTCAACCGGCCAAACTAGCAAACAACTACCAACTGCCGGAGAGGTCAGGCAACACGTCCACACTCCACGGCAGCTAGCAGTCCTCTTTCATTAGGCGACCATTTGGTGGCTTCTTGACACTCATGCAACAAACGTGGTTAAACATTCCTACCGCTAATTTCGTCAGCGGGAGTGACTGTCAACAACAGTTGTGGTGATCACAACACGAGTAACCACACAAGGGGGGGGGGTGTTTCCTTGTCACCGACGGCAGGCCGGGGCTGCTTCATTGTATCTGAAGACCAGAGGCACTCCTTACACCAGTGACCAGGTACACGCCACTAGTTAGTGAGCTCAAGGCAGGCACAGTTAGTTGTCAGTCATGTGGTTCACACCCAGACTGTCACTTAACAACATATTACCTGGAGAAGGTTCTGGGAGTTCTTTTACTCTCTGAACCACGGTCTGAGGCCAGGCTCGACATGTGATAACTTGGTCCAACAGGCTATTGGTTGGAGCGGCCCGCAGGCCCATATAACCACCACAGCCTGGTGGGTCCGGCACTATTTTCAGAAAACTGTCTAATTTTTTCTTGAAGATTTCTGCTTTTGTTCCGGCAATATTTCTTATACTTGCTGGGAGGGTGTTGAACAACTGTGGACCTCTGATGTTAATACAGTGTACTCTGACGGCCTATGTTACATTTACTCTTCGCTGGTTCTATTCTGCATTTCCTTCCGTATCGTTCACTCCAGTATGTTGTTTTTCATTGCAAATTTGAGACCAGGTCCTCCAGTATCTTCCATATCTATATTATCTGATAACTCTCTCCTTTCTAGTGAGTACATTTGGAGAGTTATGAGACGGTCCCAATAATTTAGATTCTTTATCGCGTTTATGAATGCCGTATATGTTCTCTGTATTCCCTCTATTTTAGCAATCTCTCCCGCTCTGAAGAGGGAAGTGAGTACTGAGCCGGTCTCAAGATGGGACAGCACAAGTGATTTGAATAGTTCAACCATGGTGATAGGCTCGTAATCCATCCTATCATTTTTCTGGGTGACGCAATATTTGCTTGGTTATGCTCCCTAAACGTTAGGTCGTCAATATCATTATTCCCAAATCCTTTACATGTTGCTTTCCTACTATGGGCAGATTTCAATATGTCTTGTACCCTGCGTTTCGTTTAAGGTCTTCATTTTCCACACCAAAGTACCTGGAACTTATCACTATTAAACATCGTGCTATTTTCCGCTGCCCAATCGAAAACTTTATTAATATCAGCGTGAAGATTTTCAGTGTCTTCTATTTTTCATGCGGATTTTTATGTCTGCAAAAGATGACACGAAGCTGGAATTTATATTCTTGTCTACAGCTAATATGAGAACGATAAATTGCAGTGGGCAAGGATTGTACCCGGCGGTACAGTCCTTGCCCACTGTACCCGGCGGTACAGTCCTAGCCCACTGTACCCTGTGGCACAGGGGTCTTTATACTGCGCTTGGACTGATTTTATTTTATTTATTTATTTATTTATTTTATTAAATTAATATATATAATTATATATAATTATATATAAGATATATATTTATATAATTATATATATATAATTATATATATAATTATATATATAATTATATATATTATATATATTATATATATAAATAAAATATCCCAAACATTCCAAATTCGATACCTGAGCCATATTTTGGACCCAAATTTTGGCTCTCTGCACCTATTCGCAGTTTGAAATTCCGACTTTTTATACCAAAAATATTCATAATTACTGAAAGCGGCGGTGGGTCACATTTTGCCCAAACCCTCCTGCAGTTTTCAAAATATCCCAAACATCCCAAATTCGATACCTGAGCCATATTTTGGACCCAAAATAACTGAGCAGGGAACAGAACAGAACAAAAGAACCGAACAGGGAACAGAACAGAAAACAGAAGAGAACTGAGAACAGAACAGAGAACAGAGAATCGAGAAAGGAACAGAAAAATATAGAACAGAACAGAGAAAATAACAGAAAAAATATAGAACAGAACAGAGAACATAATGGAGAAGAGAATAGAGAACCGAGAAGGAACAGAACAGGAGAGAACAGAGAATAGAACAAAGACCAGAACAGAGAACAAGGAACAGAGAATATATATAATGTCATTCTCTCCAAAACGACTTTCGAGAATTAAGTGATGAATCTTACAGGTTACTACAAGATCTTAATTATGCAAGACGACTGATGACATCGCGTAAACGTATAAAATACTATTGCATTTTATGCCAAGTTTATTATTAAATATCCGTTGCAGGGTGCATTCATTGCCCAAATCAAGTAAATAAATATACGTTGGTGATGTTTAGAGAGGTAAATGAAGGGTTGGGACGCTAATTAAGCAACTAGCAAGCTTGCAAATTGACGAGCAATCGTTGGTGGTTGTGTTGCCAAATACCACCATTGCAGCAAGCCTCTCCCACCTCATCTCACGTGAAACTTGGGCGTTTTTAAGCTAAGGTACATTCAGCCAAGGGTTAGTTTTGTAGATAAATTGTCAGTGTTATATATTGGCTACATTTGAACGTCAACAAACGAATCTGACGTTAAATGGTGGTGAGGCAGTGAGGGCGATGATAAGTCATATCTGGCAACTGCTCCTTGCCTCCCTCCCGCCCTCCGTCGTGGGCGGCCCCGCCCACTCTTTCCTCCTCCCACCCACATTTAAGTTAAATTTGGGCGTTATTGCGCTATGGTACATTCAATCAAGAGTACATAAACCATCCCTGTTCATGTACTTGCTACATTTGAAAGGTTAAGTTTAGTTCATTTATTATGCACCCCATATCCATGCTTAGGGCGGTAGTGGGTTACAGAGGCACATAATGGGCTCAGGGACTGAACCCCACAATTCATTTAGCTAAACAAGTTATAATCATGATGAGCTAGTTACAAAATTCAATATAAGTCGTCACGTCATCAATGGGTTCGAGATCGACCACAAGTACAGGTTCTAAATTAAGCAACTGACATATGTGGAGAGTTGGTGTCACAATTGATGTTTCTCCTGCACACCGCCCCCCATCCAGTGGGCAGCGGTGGATAGGTTACACCGCCCCCCCCCACCCATCCCGTGGGCAGCGAGGGGTAGGTTACACCCCCCCCCCATCCCGTGGGCAGCGGAGGGTAGGTTACACCACCCACCCCCATCCAGTGGGCAGCGGAGGGAGGGGGGGTAGGTTACACCGCCCCCCATCCAGAGGGCAACGGTGGATAGGTTACACCGCCCCCTATCCAGAGGGCAGCGGTGGATAGGTTACACCGCCCCCCATCCAGTGGGCAGCGGGGGGGGGGGTAGGTTACACCCCCCCCTCCCATCCCGTGGGAAGCGGTGGATAGGTTACACCCCCCCCCCCCCATCCAGTGGGCAGCGGTGGATAGGTTACACCCCCCCCACCCATCCAGTGGGCTGCGGTGGATAGGTTACACCCCCCCCCCCATCCCGTGGGCAGCGGTGAATAGGTTACACGCGCCTTCCCCCATCCAGTGGGCAGCGGTGGATATGTTATACCGCCCCCCATCCAGTGGGCAGCGGTGGATAGATTTTCAAGTGTGGGGCCTCACTCCCCCTGATCGTCCCTCACTTACCTGACACTTCAACTGTCCCGAGGACCTGAGTAGGTTAGGTGCGCCGGGGGCACCGTCCCAAGGTTTTACTGAGACGGGGCTATTACCTGGAGAAGTTGCATTTGCCAGACAGGTCCAGGGGTGCTGCCTCTCGGAGCCCCGCGAGTGGCATGTCTACATAGGACTGGGTAGTTTAACCCGACGTCGCTGGAGTATGTGTTCCTGGACTGTCATCTGCCATTTGGGGGGGGGGGAGGCCTGGGAGCACTGTGTTAGGGGGGAACCTGTGGGCACTTCACCGCGAGGTCTAGGGAGCACTGTCATCACCGAGTATAGGAGCACTTCACTGTAATGTGCCAGGGGAGCTGTGTCGGGTGTGGATCGCCGGCGCTCGGTGTTTACACCTTAGTTGGGGGTCACTCCATGTGGTGGCGTTCAGGTTCTCCTCCTGCGCCTCACCAGGGGTGCTGTAGATTTCTTTCGACTTGGGACCCTATCTGAACGTGGGTTCTAATGCTGGGGGAATCCAGGAGAGGATGGGTTCAGTATCCCTAACTTGGTGTAGCATTTCTGCGAAAACTGCTGCTTGGTCGTACACCGCTCGTTAGAGTTAAGAGGAATGGCATCGTTACACACACTCGCGTCTCATTAGATGGGGAGGCTAGCAGGAAAACTGTTTCGCCTACGACTGACAGCCTTGGACGAGATCCCCACAATGGCAACAAACTATGCCTATTGTCCCAGTAACAGCATTTGTTACAGTTAGAAAATTGTTTCTGTTGTAATGTGACGGTAAAGCGTTGGTGTTTGGCTGTTTCAAAAGCTGGGGGCAGGGCCTCGTCACATAACAAAAAAAAAAGAGAAGTTTGTCCTTTCGTCTGTGGTAAGGTAATGGGAAGACACACAAAACACAAAGTATATAAACAATGAAATTTTAATTACTCTAGAAAACAAGACATGAATAAAGACAATCTCGATAAATTCAAAACAGGTCAACAAACAAAACAACATGAATAATTACTGGCAATGAAAAGTTACTCTAAGACAAGAATGCAAGTTAAAATAAATCAAATAAGTGAGGTGCTGGGAATACTGGCTTCAAGCTGCCACCTCCCTTAGTACACGACAGCCAAGGCTTAGTCTACTAGCGAGAGATGTCAACTCCAAGGAGCACAGAGATATTCTGAGGAATCGGCGTGCTGCTGACCCAGACGTCGACTCTTGTGGTGGCGTGAGTGCAGGTGCGGCGAGACACCAGCCAATCAGCAACAGGCAGGCGGAGAATGAGCAGTTTGCTGGTTACGGCGGGCTGTAGCCGGTGTGTCGGGTTGTGCATGGTACGGTTTGCTTCCTGGGCAAAACGTTTGGCGATACTGGTGGACGTATCTTCAATATAGTATCTTGTACTTGAACGACGTAAATATGTAGGGAAGAGCAGGCTCAATCTCTCTTGAAAGAGATAATCGTCACACTGTAGGTCCCTCAGCACTGATGTCTAGCCCCCACGAGACGGCTACCAGAAGACGAGATCACCTGAGACCCGAGATGACGGACTAAAGCCCATCTCACCTGACCCCCGTGCACCTCGTCCTCCGGATGAACCTACCTAAACAAGTTAGGCACCCGGAGAATTGCAGAGGGCACCCAGCAACAACGGTCTCTAATACCTAAATAACATTTTTCTGCAGATTTCCTGTGACCTGTGGGTGCTTGTTTAGACCTGTGGGTGCTTGTTCAGACCTGTGGGTGCTTGTTTAGACCTGTGGGTGCTTGTTCAGACCTGTGGGTGCTTGTTCAGACCTGTGGGTGCTTGTTTAGACCAGTGGGTGCTTGTTCAGGCATGTGGGTGCTTGTTTAGACCAGTGGGTGCTTGTTCAGACCAGTGGGTGCTTGTTTAGACCTGTAGGTGCTTGTTTAGACCAGTGGGTGCTTGTTCAGACCTGTGGGTGCTTGTTTAGACCTGTGGGTGCTTGTTTAGACCAGTGGGTGCTTGTTCAGACTAGTGGGTGCTTGTTTAGACCAGTGGGTGCTTGTTTAGACCAGTGGGTGCTTGTTTAGACCAGTGGGTGCTTGTTTAGACCAGTGGGTGCTTGTTTAGACCAGTGGGTGCTTGTTTAGACCAGTGGGTGCTTGTTCAGACCAGTGGGTGCTTGTTTAGACCAGTGGGTGCTTGTTTAGACCAGTGGGTGCTTGTTTAGACCAGTGGGTGCTTGTTTAGACCAGTGGGTGCTTGTTTAGACCAGTGGGTGCTTGTTCAGACCAGTGGGTGCTTGTTTAGACCAGTGGGTGCTTGTTTAGACCAGTGGGTGCTTGTTCAGACCAGTGGGTGCTTGTTTAGACCTGTAGGTGCTTGTTTAGACCAGTGGGTGCTTGTTCAGACCTGTGGGTGCTTGTTTAGACCTGTGGGTGCTTGTTTAGACCAGTGGGTGCTTGTTCAGACTAGTGGGTGCTTGTTTAGACCAGTGGGTGCTTGTTCAGACCTGTGGGTGCTTGTTTAGACCTGTGGGTGCTTGTTTAGACCAGTGGGTGCTTGTTTAGACCAGTGGGTGCTTGTTCAGACTAGTGGGTGCTTGTTTAGACCAGTGGGTGCTTGTTTAGACCAGTGGGTGCTTGTTCAGACCAGTGGGTGCTTGTTTAGACCAGTGGGTGCTTGTTTAGACCAGTGGGTGCTTGTTCAGACCAGTGGGTGCTTGTTTAGACCTGTAGGTGCTTGTTTAGACCAGTGGGTGCTTGTTCAGACCTGTGGGTGCTTGTTTAGACCTGTGGGTGCTTGTTTAGACCAGTGGGTGCTTGTTCAGACTAGTGGGTGCTTGTTTAGACCAGTGGGTGCTTGTTTAGACCAGTGGGTGCTTGTTTAGACCAGTGGGTGCTTGTTTAGACCAGTGGGTGCTTGTTTAGACCAGTGATGTATATTACAGCACTGTACAGTACATTAGAGCACTGTACAGTAATGTACAGTACTGTTCAGTACAGCACTATACAATACAGCACTGAACAGTACAGCACTGTACATTACAGTACTGTAATGTACTATACAATGCCGTACTGCACATTACAGCACTGTACAATACTGCACTGTACAGTGCAGCACTGTTCAATACAGCACTGTAGAGCACTGTACATTACAGCACTGTAGAGCACTGTACAATACTGCACTGTACAGTACTGTACATTACTGCACTGTAGAGCACTGTACAATACTGCACTGTACAGTACTGTACATTACAGCACCGTACAGTACTGTACATTACTGCACTGTAGAGCACTGTACAATACAGCACTGTACAGTACTGTACATTACAGCACTGTACAGTACTGTACATTACAGCACTGTACAGTACTGTACATTACAGCACTGTACAGTACTGTACAATACAGCACTGTACAGTACTGTACAATACAGCACTGTACAGTACTGTACAATACAGCACTGTACAGTACTGTACATTACAGCACTGTAGAGCACTGTACAATACTGCACTGTAGAGCACTGTACAATACTGCACTGTAGAGCACTGTACAATACTGCACTGTAGAGCACTGTACAATACTGCACTGTAGAGCACTGTACAATACTGCACTGTAGAGCACTGTACAATACTGCACTGTAGAGCACTGTACAATACTGCACTGTACAGTACAGTGTTATGTAAAGTGATGAACAGTGCTGTACTGTGCAGGGCGGTACAGTTCTCCTTAGCATCTAGAAGGGTTGAAGTCTGTTGTCGAAATATCATATCATTGCATCTAGAAGGGTTGAAGTCTGTTGTCGAAATATCATATCATTGCATCTAGAAGGGTTGAAGTCTGTTGTCGAAATATCATATCATTGCATCTAGAAGGGTTGAAGTCTGTTGTCAAAATATCATATCATTGCATTTAGCAGGGTATATGCATGTTAGGTGCTGGTTCTTCACGAACGCTGTCATCCTCTGCTACATACTGGTAATCAGGAAGTGGGGAGCTGATATAACGCATCCATTGTCCTGTACAGACTGAAACACAACAGTCACACAAGCGTGTATCATCAGACTGTTGTAAGTGTGAGTACCAGGTGATGCGGTACCATTGTTCGTGTCTGCGATCGGAGTGTGTGTGTAGCAACCAACCCGTTCTCGCAAATTTAATAAGTCAATATTGACTTATTAGTTGCGTGCATAGGTGACATACTAAACATAGTAGTTTCCCTTGAAAAGCTTCATAGAAAACACCGACCTTACCTAACCTACTTAGTATGTTAAAATAAGCATCTTATAGCTTCGTAATTAGAATTGTTACTTAACCTATTATAGGTATAGGTTAGGTAATAATTGTAATTACGAAGCAATAAGATGCTTATCTTAACATACTAAGTAGGTTAGGTAAGGTCGGTGTTTTCTATGAAGCTTTTCAATGGAAACTATTATGTTAAGTATGTCACCTATGCACATATTTAATAAGTCAATATTGACTTATTAAATTTGCGAGAATGAGCAACAACTCCAACAACCAGACCATCTGCTGAAGTCTAGTGCCATCAACTGCTGGTTGTTGGAGTGTAGTCACACTTGGAGAAGATGCACATCTGCACGCTGTGTTGCCGCTGCTGTTGACAACTGCTGCTGAGTTGAGTGCTGGCAATATGCAGTCGCTGAATGAGGTCACCGCCTGTGTGACCATGTGCATCCAACACTATAGCTACCAGCAGTACTATAGCACTGCTAACAGCAATAGTACTGCTGGTAGCTATAGCTACCAGCAGTCTAATAGCCACCAGCAATCCTATAGCTATAGGACTGCTGGTAGTTATAGGACTACTGGTAGCTACCTATAGCTACAAGCAGTCCTATAGCTACAAACAGTCCTATAGCTACAAACAGTCCTATAGCTACAAACAGTCCTATAGCTACAAGCAGTCCTATAGCTTCAAGCAGTCCTATAGCTTCAAGCAGTCCTATAGTTACAAACAGTCCTATAGCTACAAACAGTCCTATAGCTTCAAGCAGTCCTATAGCTACAAACAGTCCTATAGCTACAAACAGTCCTATAGCTTCAAGCAGTCCTATAGCTACAAACAGTCCTATAGCTACAAACAGTCCTATAGCTACAAGCAGTCCTATAGCTTCAAGCAGTCCTATAGCTACAAACAGTCCTATAGCTACAAGCAGTCCTATAGCTTCAAGCAGTCCTATAGCTACAAACAGTCCTATAGCTACAAGCAGTCCTATAGCTTCAAGCAGTCCTATAGCTACAAACAGTCCAATAGCTACAAACAGTCCTATAGCTTCAAGCAGTCCTATAGCTACAAACAGTCCTATAGCTACAAACAGTCCTATAGCTTCAAGCAGTCCTATAGCTACAAACAGTCCTATAGCTACAAACAGTCCTATAGCTACAAGCAGTCCTATAGCTTCAAGCAGTCCTATAGCTACAAACAGTCCTATAGCTACAAACAGTCCTATAGCTACAAGCAGTCTTATAGCTTCAAGCAGTCCTATAGCTTCAAGCAGTCCTATAGCTACAAGCAGTCCTATAGCTACAAGCAGTCCTATAGCTTCAAGCAGTCCTATAGCTACAAACAGTCCTATAGCTACAAACAGTCCTATAGCTACAAGCAGTCCTATAGCTTCAAGCAGTCCTATAGCTACAAACAGTCCTATAGCTACAAACAGTCCTATAGCTACAAGCAGTCCTATAGCTTCAAGCAGTCCTATAGCTTCAAGCAGTCCTATAGCTACAAGCAGTCCTATAGCTACAAGCAGTCCTATAGCTACAAGCAGTCCTATAGCTTCAAGCAGTCCTATAGCTACAAGCAGTCCTATAGCTACAAGCAGTCCTATAGCTTCAAGCAGTCCTATAGCTTCAAGCAGTCCTATAGCTTCAAGCAGTCCTATAGCTTCAAGCAGTCCTATAGCTTCAAACAGTCCTATAGCTACAAGCAGTCCTATAGCTACAAGCAGTCCTATAGCTTCAAGCAGTCCTATAGCTTCAAGCAGTCCTATAGCTACAAACAGTCCTATAGCTACAAACAGTCCTATAGCTTCAAGCAGTCCTATAGCTACAAGCAGTCCTATAGCTTCAAGCAGTCCTATAGCTACAAGCAGTCCTATAGCTTCAAGCAGTCCTATAGCTTCAAGCAGTCCTATAGCTTCAAGCAGTCCTATAGCTACAAACAGTCCTATAGCTTCAAACAGTCCTATAGCTACAAGCAGTCCTATAGCTTCAAGCAGTCCTATTGCTTCAAGCAGTCCTATAGCTACAAACAGTCCTATAGCTACAAACAGTCCTATAGCTTCAAGCAGTCCTATAGCTACAAGCAGTCCAATAGCTTCAAGCAGTCCTATAGCTACAAGCAGTCCTATAGCTTCAAGCAGTCCTATAGCTTCAAGCAGTCATATAGCTTCAAGCAGTCCTATAGCTACAAACAGTCCTATAGCTACAAACAGTCCTATAGCTTCAAACAGTCCTATAGCTTCAAGCAGTCCTATAGCTACAAACAGTCCTATAGCTTCAAACAGTCCTATAGCTACAAGCAGTCCTATAGCTTCAAGCAGTCCTATTGCTTCAAGCAGTCCTATAGCTACAAACAGTCCTATAGCTACAAACAGTCCTATAGCTTCAAGCAGTCCTATAGCTTCAAGCAGTCCTATAGCTACAAGCAGTCCTATAGCTACAAGCAGTCCTATAGCTTCAAGCAGTCCTATAGCTTCAAGCAGTCCTATAGCTTCAAGCAGTCCTATAGCTACAAACAGTCCTATAGCTACAAACAGTCCTATAGCTTCAAACAGTCCTATAGCTTCAAGCAGTCCTATAGCTACAAGCAGTCCTATAGCTTCAAGCAGTCCTATAGCTACAAACAGTCCTATAGCTACAAACAGTCCTATAGCTACAAACAGTCCTATAGCTACAAGCAGTCCTATAGCTTCAAGCAGTCCTATAGCTACAAACAGTCCTATAGCTACAAGCAGTTCTATAGCTACAAGCAGTCCTATAGCTACAAGCAGTCCTATAGCTACAAGCAGTCCTATAGCTACAAGCAGTCCTATAGCTACAAGCAGTCCTATAGCTACAAGCAGTCCTATAGCTTCAAGCAGTCCTATAGCTACAAACAGTCCTATAGCTTCAAACAGTCCTATAGCTTCAAGCAGTCCTATAGCTACAAGCAGTCCTATAGCTACAAACAGTCCTATAGCTTCAAACAGTCCTATAGCTTCAAGCAGTCCTATAGCTACAAACAGTCCTATAGCTTCAAACAGTCCTATAGCTACAAGCAGTCCTATAGCTACAAGCAGTCCTATAGCTACAAGCAGTCCTATAGCTACAAGCAGTCCTATAGCTACAAGCAGTCCTATAGCTACAAGCAGTCCTATAGCTACAAACAGTCCTATAGCTTCAAGCAGTCCTATAGCTACAAGCAGTCCTATTGCTATAGGACTACTGGTAGCTACCTATAGCTACAAGCAGTCCTATAGCTTCAAGCAGTCCTATAGCTACAAACAGTCCTATAGCTACAAGCAGTCGTATTGCTATAGGACTACTGGTAGCTATAGGACTGCTAGTAGCTGTACTATCATGTGAGAGTAATCGTTCCATCACCACACACAACTGGACTCGTGTATGGGCTTCGTAATATATAAATGAAATAAAGTAACTCTAAAATAAACATGATATTATGTGCTAATAATTAAGATAATCAGTTCGTTATAGGCAACTGTTGGTTACAAAGTTTGAGTACCAGGTATCAGCCAAATAAGTCTCTAAAACTGTTGGTATATTCTAAAAATCAGATATTATGTTCCCCACTCTGCTCTTCTTTCAATGTACTACTCGTTAATCTATCCATATCTTTACATACGGTATCTGTACATGGGTTCAACCACTGCAAATTACCTCAAGCCCATCATCACCCATCAAAAATGTGCTATCAGAACTATAACAAACTCTGCCTTCAGACAACACACAGCCCCTCTGTGTAAATCTGTAAAAATGCTAAACATACACTCACTCCACATATTCTCTTGTACTATTTACATTTACAAAACCTTGTTCCTAAATGCTAATCTTGCTCTGAAACTTTTCCTTAATAGATCTAACAGTTCCCATGAGCACCACACCAGAAATAAATATTTTTTTGATATGTGCGAACACTCCATGGTTATAAATGGACCCATTCTATGGAACTCACTCCCTAATGAATTAAACAAGTGTCCAACTTATACTTATCTAAAAGTAAACCAAAAAGTTCCTAATTTCTTCATAATTTCCCACTTTGTGGTACTCCTCTCGCACAATTCATTTTTTCAACGTTTTTCAACGACATTCAACGTTATCAGTATAATCTTTTCTGTCAATTTGTAATGTAGTTATTATGTTGAACTCAAATTATGTTATCTGTATTGTTTAGCTTCAGGACCCGCGGAACACTGTGTGTGTTATCTTGAGGTTATCTTGAGATGATTTCAGGCCTTTAGTGTCCCCGCGGCTCGGTCCTCGACCAGGCCTCCACCCCCAGGAAGCAGCCCGTGACAGCTGACTAACACCCAGGTACCTATTTTACTGCTAGGTAACAGGGACATAGGGTGAAAGAAACTCTGCCCATTGTTTCTCGCCGGCGCCCGGGATCGAAACCGGGACCACAGGATCACAAGTCCAGCGTGCTGTCCGCTCGGCCAACCGGCTCCCCTAGTGTGTTAGTGGCACTGCAGTAACGTTACTCTCACACTCCAGTGTGCCTACTGTCTCACCCCAATGTTTACCTTTTATATAAATAACAAATACAACAAAAATAAACAATACATAAACTAAGACTATGTTTTAAAACCTAATTTACCTAAGGGTCACAAACACCGGAGTGGCCTCGACGAGGACAGGAAGCCGGCGGCTTGTCAAAGGTTCTCTCATTTGTCCTGGTAATTTTTTCAAGCTGGATTTTGAAGTTCTGCAGAGTTTTGGCATTTACGGCTTCGACGGGTAAGCGGTTCCATTGGTTTATAACCCTGTGGGTGAAAAAGCATCTGCTGTTTTCAGTCTTACATTGTGGCTTGGTGAGCTTGAAACTGTTACCCCTTGTTTGTGTTACTTCTGACCTTTTGACGGTCTTGTCTGGTTAAATATCCTCCAAACTTTACAGTATTTTGAACGTTTCGATGATATGCAGGCGATGAGTCACAATAACGTGGCTGAAGTATGTTGACCAGACCACACACTAGAAGTTGAAGGGACGACGACGTTTCGGTCCGTCCTGGACCATTCTCAAGTCGATTGTTTCGATGATATGTCTAATCAGATTCGATCAGAAATCAGCTAATGTGGGCATCAGTAAGGCTGTGAAGACAAAACCCTGCATAAATGTATGAAAAATATAATTAAAAAGGTTTTGCACTAAGATTCATATTCAAAACCGACAGAAACGTCGGGCGGAATTGAGGAGTAAGTCGGCCAGGTATAGTTCCTGTGGGAGCGGGAGCGGGAGTGAAAGTGCCAGTCACTGCCAGCACAGTCACTCCAGTATGACTGGCGGCGCCTCTGACGACACAGTTACCACAACTGATCTCATTATGTCATAATATTGTGATCCTATAATTGTAAGTGGTAGCACAGTGATAACACTATACAAAAATAATGTCCCCCAACTCTGCTTTTCTTACACTACACTACTCGGTAATTTATTTCGATATCATGGTAATGGACTGGTCGCTCATCTCCTGGGACAGTGTCCCGACTTTCACCATGATCAAAAATTTTGTTTCTCAATTTGTTTATTGTTGCCGCCGGAGGCGACTAGTTTATTGTGCACCCCATACTCATCCTGTGAGCGGTAGCGCAAAAAGCATTACAGAGGGCACAAAAGGTCTTTATCAGACCTCATCTTAGATTATTACATAAACAAATTTCATCCCCCAAACTCCTCGAAAAGATCGACCCATTAATCTCAGATTACTACATAAACAATTTCATCTATCCTTCACACCTTATAGTTACAATGTCAGCTAGTTACAGAGAATGTTCTATTTCAAGAGCTATATATTTACAGTAAGTCATTATACATTAATGGTAGGCCTTATCGCTAATACATAACTGTTTGACAATGGAGATATTACAGAGTCATAGGGGAGCTGCTGTTTATTATTGGTCTTCACAATACACTTCTTGTTTCTTAATCTTATGTGGTTTATCTACTGGAAGCGTAATATGGATACAGTGCAAGGATTTCAGGTATTTTATCCTTGGTAATAAGATAGGTTGCCATATCATACAGCATGAGCTTAGATTTATCTCTAAATGGCTCAATTTTACTACAATCCAAGATATAGTGTTCGAGTGTGTGTCCCTGTCTTTGTCCACACACTTTACACGTGTTTCTCAATGTTCGCTCGAATCATATGTCCTTCATTTTAATCACTGGCGAATCTGATTCTTTTGACATTGCTCGTTTTGAGACGGTACTAAATAAAAATAATAATTTGTATTTAGACAAAAGTATATACATACATAGAATACAAGATAATTATATGATTCATGGGTAAGAGAGGTACAATGCCCGAAGCCACTAATACGCTCAACGTTTCCCGCATATGGAAAAATAAACAAATGACTTAAAACTAAATTAGATAAACAATATTGAATTGAAGTTGAGAAATATAAATAAAATTAAAATGATTACACAACTGAAACAGCGAAAATTGCAACAGAACTTATTAATTTTGAAGCATAACCAGAAAAAATGTATTTTTTTTTTCAAATTTTTACATGGTTTTTTTACAATCTTGAGTTGATTTCGGGGCTTTAGTGTCCCCGCGGCCCGGTCCTTGACCAGGCCTCCACCCCCAGGAAGCAGCCCGTGACAGCTGACTAACACCCAGGTACCTATTTACTGCTAGGTAACAGGGGCATTCAGGGTGAAAGAAACTTTGCCCATTTGTTTCTGCCTCGTGCGGGAATCGAACCCGCGCCACAGAATTACGAGTCCTGCGCGCTATCCACCAGGCTACGGGGCCCCCTTATGGCACATAGCTTTAGTACATCTTCAGCAACTTAAGGTTCAATAACAGCAAAACGTAGGTTTTCATTTAGGAAGTAAGGAAGGTTCCATATGAGTTTCTCAGGTAGTTCTTAGTTTATATTTTAAACTGTTGAGAGAAGAACAGTCTTTGATGTCACTAAGAAGTTGTTTCCACATTTTGGTATCCTTAATTTGCAGAACATTTCTGCTTTGATTAAGTCGCACTCTTGGAATATCAGAGAGTCTTCCAGGCTTGGTGTCTTATTTCTATACTTACTTATGGTAACTATGTGTCTAGGGCTCAACCAATACATTCTAACTCAAACGTATCATACTCAAACAAATCAGCTATTAGATACATAACAATATATGTATCTATATAGACATAATAATATAATATATATAATAATAATTGATATAGGATATATCAAATAAATGGTGCCCAGGATTTATTCAAGTCCATCATCATACTGAATATATACTGTTATCATTGAACCCCAGGTAGCCTAGTGAAGCGAGTCTACCAGATGAGTTATTCTACCCACCTCACTGGATTTGAGGAGTCAGGGGGGAAGGAAGTTTATTAAGTAAACGTCAGTGAATTATGACTAAATAGAGACAAGCAGAGGACAAACATCTTATAAAAGTTAGATGGAATGAAATGTCGACATTTTGTTACATGTGGTTACGTGTCAAGTCGTCAGGAATGGACGTACGTCGTTGTCTCCTGGGCAGAAGAATATAGTGCTTGGTAAAGTGTTTGAGGGAAGGCTATTTGTTACAAAGCGTGAGGAAGCTGCCGAGGAAGTCGTACGTCATTTCTCATTGATCGTGAAAATATTAGAGGCGACCTGAAGCCTATATATGGTGGTCGTGTCCTGTGTGGACTCTAATGTGAAATATCCTTCGAGTGGAGTAAAAGTAAGCAGGTGCTTCCGTGTGAAGCCTGCCAGGCGACTTTGTAGACTCAAGTCGGGATTGATAGAAGCTTTGAGAGACAGTCCAAAAAGATTTTGGTGGACGCCCAAGAGTAGCGCCAGGTAGGGGCACCAGAGGACAAGTGTCGTGCATCCTAAAATTCTGCGGTAAGCGCACTAAATTAGTTGATAGATTGTTTGTTACTGTTTGATCCTGTACCCAGCGATCGTAGAGGGCATTTATGAATATAGATTAGATATTTGATAAAGATAGTGTACTGATGTGATTCAAAGTCTGCTCTTCAAGCAATCGAAAACTTCTCCTGGAAGATCTACAGCAAGAACCTCATACTACCAATTATAAATGACCTAATTGCTGCACAGAGTAAAGGGTCTCGAATCTCCTTTGTATGGATACCTTCACACATAAATATAACCCATCATAATGAGACAGACATTGCAGCCAAATTAGCGTGTAACAAAGATGAAGTTGAATTAGATCTAGGTATCCCCATCTCTGCTGTCAAAACTGTATTGGTCCAAACACTCAGGTCTGATAGGAAAGAAATTACTGACTCCCAACGACCTGAAAGTACTAGTATAAAAAGCTATGATTTGTTCAGATCTGAAACCTATATCTATGGGCAGCACAAAACGTGGACCAGACTGTGCGACACAGTAGTTGCCAGGATCAGGTTGGGTTACCGTTACCTGTGGCAGGTGGCTGCAGGTGACGGATCTCCCAATCCTGAGCACTCCAGTTGCAAACTCTGTGAGCAGGAACTGCGACATGATCTCCCACACTACATCACCGAATGCCCAGTTATTAGACCTTTCAGACCAGTTGGCATGAGGTACCTGGAGCTTTGCAATTACTTTATTCACTCTCGTATTCTTGAAGAAATCCTCATATTGCACCCAAAATTTGCCAGTGCAGGCTACTGAACATCTGGGCCTGTATGACTAACCATCCTGCGAGATGGGGACTTTTATTACCACTGCTGCCTTATTCAATCTTGTGTTGATGATATCCTCAAAATGCATCCGGAGTCTGTCAATGCAGACTGCCTATCACATGCCTCTGTATGACTAACCATCCTGTGTGATGGGGATTTTTTAGCATCACCTAGTTATCTTTTTTTTGACACACTGTACTCCACTTCATATAGTTTAGGGTAGCTGTACTAATGCAGATGTACCTCATGTACTAATAAAAAAATGACTAATAGGCCAGATTGAAGCCGTTCCCCAAATAATGGTGACATCGAACCCCCCCCCCCCCCCCCCTCAGAGTATTCAGCGATTACAGGGTGATCTCCCAACTTATTATATGCACTCCAGTGTCCATTGCTGATAGATTGAGTACAGCAGCAGCAGTGTGGTTGCCGTGGTCGATCTTATTTTATCAGGGAGTGGTTGGGGGGTCTCTGTTCGCCAGTAAGTAAAGTATCAGTTAAGTTCAGGATCAAATTTATGAAATCCCCGACCTCTGATAATACATACTCCATACATACTCTTGTGCTCTTTGTACATACAAAATCTCTCACTACAATATTTACCCTGACTTAAGACACTTCTCAAGTCAGGGAAAAATACACACGGAGGAGAGTGATATCAAAGGTATCTAATTCACCGAAGATCCTAGAAGGACAAATGTTCCCAAAAATGTGAAAATATGGACATTGTACGAGGAGATGCACAACCGTAAGTGGGGCAGTGCAGCTCAAACGTTGCAGTTCCTTGGTGCTCTCATTGATAAGTTCAATTTACAGTGTCATATACAAAATATAGAAAGAAATCTAAAACAGTTGGAATTTTTTCTAACATCAGATAGAATGTACCTGGCGGTGCCCTGGTACATATATGACTCTCTCATCTATCCTTATTATTGTTGACATATTTTTTGAGATATATACAAGAGTTGTTACATTCTTGTACAGCCACTAGTACGCGTAGCGTTTCGGGCAAGTCCTTAATCCTATGGTCCCTGGAATACGATCCCCGCCGCGAAGAATCGTTGTTACAACCAAGTACACATTTTACTGTTGCGTTAAACAGAGGCTACAGTTAAGGATTTGCGCCCAGTAAATCCTCCCCGGCCAGGATACGAACCCATGACATAGCGCTCGCGGAACGCCAGGCGAGTGTCTTACCACTACACCACGGAGACTGTTTAATGTTGTTGGCTGTTGTTGTATCTGTGTCGGGGGACAGGAAGCCAGAGTGTATTCATACACGTTTGACTTTTATCGAGGTTCCCCCCTCCCCTCCCGAAGGCCGCATTACTGACCCCGCCCAGGGTACAACCCCACAACAAGCTGAGTAACTCCTGAGTACCTACTCACTGCTAGGTGAACAGAGGCAGTAGGTGAAAGGAAATGTGCTAAACCATTTCTGTCCCACCTGGGAGTCGACCCCGGAATTCTCGATTGTGCGTCGAGAACGAACCCGACTGTGCTACCGGCACCCTTTTTAAAATGTCCCGGTAGTACATTATCTCACCTATGGTATCTGTGCTTGGGGTTCCGGTAGTACATTATCTCACCTATGGTATCTGTGCTTGGGGTTCCGGTAGTACATTATCTCACCTATGGTATCTGTGCTTGGGGTTCCGGTAGTACATTATCTCACCTATGGTATCTGTGCTTGGGGTTCCGGTAGTACATTATCTCACCTATGGTATCTGTGCTTGGGGTTCCGGTAGTACATTATCTCACCTATGGTATCTGTGCTTGGGGTTCCGGTAGTACATTATCTCACCTATGGTATCTGTGCTTGGGGTTCCGGTAGTACATTATCTCACCTATGGTATCTGTGCTTGGGGTTCCGGTAGTACATTATCTCACCTATGGTATCTGTGCTTGGGGTTCCGGTAGTACATTATCTCACCTATGGTATCTGTGCTTGGGGTTCTACTACTCAAAATTATCTACGACCCCTAATTATTCAAAACAGATCAGCAATTAGAACAATAAACTCACTCCCCAGACAGCACTCGGCTCCCCTTACTTAAATCTTTGAATATGTTAGATATTAAATCACTGCACATCCTCTCATGTGTACTCTAGATATATATAAAACACTGAACTGCAATGTGAATCCTGACCTTAAGAGCTTCCTAGAGGGCTGTAACAGAACCCATGGGTACTTCACTAGAAACAAATATCTATTTGATATTCCATGAGTGCGCTTAACCTACGACATCTGGACGCAGATCAACAGGGCCAAAGGAAAATCGCCTCCTGCTCTGCCCATCATGTACATCCAGAGCAAGAAGCAGAAAGAATAGCAAATCTATTTGCTTCAAGAGCCAGTTCCACTCAACTTCCTCAAGCAACTCTGACTCACCTATAAAGACTTCAAGCAGCAAGATGAAAAAATAGACGATTCTTTAGCCTTATCTGACGAACTAGACTTTTCAATCTTAAAGAACTCAGAAGTGCTACAAAGAAAACTAAAAACACAGTTCCAGGTGAGGACAAAATCACTTACAACATGCTAGCCAAGCTAGGAGAAAAGGGTGGAAAAAGCCTTCTTGAATCTTATCAACAAAGCATGGGTGACAAGAACTCTACCACTCTCTTGGAATAGGGCTATTATTGTTCCCATTCCAAAACCCAAAGACCCAGGAATGCCTAGACCCATCTCATAACAAGTTGCCTGGCCAAAACTGCGGAAAGAATGACTATTAATCGAATTTAATGGAAAGCCAATCCACTGCATCAAAATATGTTTGCTTATAGAAAAGGTGTAGGAACCACAGAATGCCTTACCTCCCTCCAGGATCATATCAAGGACAAACCAGGAATCCTTATTTTTCTGGATCCTAGAATAAGCCTTCGAGCTGGCCAATGTTCCAGCTACACTGTGCTACCTGGTAGAATAACCTATTAACCATTTAGTATAAATTTTCGTACCAATCTATAATTTTCGATTGATAGGCTATAATTAATAAACCCCCCCAACTTGTGTGGAAATTGATTTCTGGGAGAATTTAAATTTATACAATATTGGCCAATTTATTATATAAATTTATACAATATTGGCCAAGACACTCTCGTTAAGTACTTAATAGCTATTAAGGAGCATTACAGGTCACCTTGAGACAACAGCCCCCAATCCAGGTTATGGCTGACTTAAATTATTAGCTGACTGCCTGTGTCAAGGATATTGAAGGGATATATAATACTGTCAAACTTAACAGTAAATTTTATAAACAAGAATTTTACAGAATACTGGGAAAATATGGGGTCATGCCACACTGTACTAGATAAATTCCCAGTTCCAATCTGCAGGAAAGATTGGGCATTCTTAACTAAGTTTATTACACCAGTAGGTCCATTAGCGTCTTGGCCTGTGTATACCACTGCACTACAGGGGCACCACTCCTGCCTACCACCACACGTAACGTTAAACACTAAGCATAATAACATCCTAGTGATTATACCTATAGAACACTTCATAAATTTCCTGATCTACAACACTGCATTAACTAATTGAGATTAAAAGTATACTTAGGTGTACAAATAGCTGAGCGAGCAAACAGTTCCTGCCTGCATGATATCCAGTGCTCCACTGAGAGTTTAAATATCTGGCAGAGGGAGGTGCGGTTCAGCTGGCTTTCCTCATGTTGCCAAACTATCGTTAATTCCCAAGTGCAACTAAGGTAACAATTAAACATAACCTATCGCATTACCTCTGTCTAGTAACAAATCATCCCCCTACGTGTATAGGAAGTATTTCTATCACAAAAATTCTTTACATAATGTGTGATAGCTGAAAACTAAGGTTACACATCTGTCCCTTGTACTGTATTGGGCAAATTGGCAACACCGCCTCCTGAAGTCACTCGGGGAAAATACTGTATGCCGGTCTTCCTGTAATGTCTACCGTTAATTACATGCTAACACCGCTGTAACCCTCACTTCACTCATTATCTAACGCTTTCTTTAATTGGACTAATTACTTTTGCATTTTGATAATTATTTTATAATTACTTGACACCTGGTTTGCATATAAGCATAAGCCTAGCTGTTTCAATCTCTGCCTCAATCCTATTTGCTCCAAAACACATGTACATAGTTCTATCATGATTTGCATATATTATATTACCTATTAAACACACTAGACACTAGTGTGTTTAAATGTCTAGTGAACCCTTTGCAAAATCACAAGAAACATGCAACCTAATTCAAAATGTTCAAATTAAAACATTAGCCTTTGTTCCTGTTATATTTAATTATGGTAGCTATCATTATTTATTTCTCTATCTCCCATTTCCATATAGAAATGTTAAATTTGCATACTGAATGTCACCTAAATGTAGTAGTAGTAGACATCCTTCAGTCTCTGGAGACTATGGAGTTGCGCTCTGGTTGCTCTCCAGGGCGCAAAGCCTGGGTAGGTCGCTATGGAGGAGAAGCTGTTACCCATGCAGCAAGTGCTCCCTCTCCACGTTGTTGAAATTATCCAATGGAAAGGCAAATGCCAATACACATGGTTCCAGCACCGTCGCAGGAGCTGCCAGAGCGAGGCCGAAATCGACAACGAATTGCCTTAGGGGCTCCAACTCCGGATTTTTCCTCGAGGTTGACTCCTGAAGCCTTTCCCAAAAGAAGGGTACGGCCGCAAGGCAGCGGAGGTTTAGAATCAGGGTTTTCCTTCCCCTAGATGTCCTGCCTTCCCAGGGTAACGAGTCCCATCTAACCGGAGCAGCTGGTTTTAAGGCGCCCCTTCCGTCAGTAAAAGCAGTTCCGCCGGACTTAAGAGACTAATTAAGCCACCCGTGTAGGCCAGGAGTTGGACTTGGTTGTCAGAGGCTATTTGAGACGCATACTGTACGGGAGCTTTTCATAGATCATGAGAGCTCGTCCCCCATTATCACCCCCTGGCTATGACAATCCTTGGAACCGTCACCCAAATTAGGCCTTTAATAAATCTCTAATTAGGCATACCACTTACTTATTCAAATTTCACACACTATTCTAAATAACATTATAGATAAGCCTAAGCCAGATAAGATTTTCCTGTAATTGGTGAATTGTTTTGTATTGCAGAGGATCTTGTAATTTTCGTGTCTGTTAGCCAAGTATATTTCACGTCATGGAAAAATAACAAAATTTGTTAGGAAAAAATAAAGTTCCTCCAAATGATTCCTCCAAATGTTCCTGTTGCTTCCATCGACATAATGGTAGTGATTTTGCTTCATAATATATAGGTAACGGAGTTGACTGTAAGGGCAAAACAGCGGTAAACATTGCGGCATCATCAACTGCTTACCACATAGAGAATGTGTACACAGAGAGGTGTGTTCCTCGCTTCTACGTGTATATATACTCAGAGTTAGTTTAAGTCCTGGACAATGTATGCTTACTCATTGTAGTCAGCCAGGTTCAGGTTACCTGATAGTCAGTCAGCTATTGTGGTGTCCTTATATTAACTCTCCCGCGGTTGATTGAACCTAAACCCGACACCAAACCTAGCTAGTGTAGGCTACACGCACGTGGATAGTCGAACTGTGTGGGTAGTTACTGGTAACTAACATGTTCAGTGACTTTAGTACCAACACTTCTAGTGTACCTGGTAACCAACATATTCTGTGTACCTGGTGACAAACATGTCTAGTGTACCTGGTGACCAACATATTCTGTGTACCTGGTGACAAACATGTCTAGTGTACCTGGTGACCAACATATTCTGTGTACCTGGTGACCAACATATTCTGTTTACCTGGTGACCAACATATTCTGTGTACCTGGTGACCAACATATTCTGTGTACCTGGTGACCAACATATTCTGTGTACCTGGTGACCAACATATTCTGTGTACCTGGTGACAAACATGTCTAGTGTACCTGGTGACCAACATATTCTGTGTACCTGGTGACCAACATATTCTGTGTACCTGGTGACCAACATATTCTGTGTACCTGGTGACCAACATATTCTGTGTACCTGGTGACCAACATATTCTGTGTACCTGGTGACCAACATATTCTGTGTACCTGGTAACCAACATATTCTGTGTACCTGGTGACCAACATATTCTGTGTACCTGGTGACCAACATATTCTGTGTACCTGGTGACCAACATATTCTGTGTACCTGGTGACCAACATATTCTGTGTACCTGGTGACCAACATATTCTGTGTACCTGGTGACCAACATATTCTGTGTACCTGGTGACCAACATATTCTGTGTACCTGGTGACCAACATATCTAGTGGCCTTGGAGGGCAAATTGCTGCGGAAAGTGAAGGGTCCCACGCATCTCGCTGATGAGTTCTTCCTGTGGTGTTGTGTAACAGCGCGTGCCTTGCTTCACCGGCTTCAACACGTGAGAGGATTTGTCTCTAAGAGAAGTATTTCTTCCTGTTTGCTCGGAGTGATGGTTTAGCAAACCCTTTAAAAGATTCTGCATTCACTTGTTCAACGGTCATGACTACCACAAATGCATCTGTCTTGGAAAATACAAATCGAATAGACTTGTTTTTGTGAA
The DNA here is from genome assembly GCF_040958095.1 of Procambarus clarkii. Lineage (NCBI taxonomy): Eukaryota > Metazoa > Arthropoda > Malacostraca > Decapoda > Cambaridae > Procambarus > Procambarus clarkii. The sequence goes on from NC_091240.1 coordinate 79,173, forward strand.
TACGGTGTTGCGCCGTCACACTACGGTACGGAGCCTCCCAACCGTTAAACTTCATCTCGTCAAGAGGAACTGGGTCAGACCTTTCTTCATTATATTACCGAATGTTCAACTATTATACATTTTACACCATCCCGTGTGAGTTACCAGGAGGTCCGCAAATTTGTCCTCTCGATCGAGTGTATGCTTTAAGATGTCCTCATAACCCTTTAAAATCATCTCGCGAGATGAGTGATCTTTGTATATCTTAGACAGCTCTGAACATATAAACCTCTGTAACCCTTCATACAATTCAGGGAGCAGCATGAACGCCTAAGCAGCATGTACCTAAGTACATGTTTGCCTCTACCGTTCAGAGCCTCGCCCTTCTGTTGTTACCACATCCTCCTGTCTTGTTTCACTAGTGTATTGTTCCCATAGCCTAGCGTAGTGTCTATTATTTTGTTTTTAAAAATACTCATTATTTTTTTTAAATAATAGACCTCAAGGGTCTATTATTTATTAAACACCCTGGTATATGGAGCCTCGATGGCCTATTATTTTACACAGCCCCATGTATGAAACCTGGGTGGTCTATTATTTACACAGCCCCATGTATGAAACCTGGGTGGTCTATTATTTACACAGCCCCATGTATCATGCCTCTATGGCTTATTACTTACACAGCCCTTTGTATGGTGCCTTGGTGGTCTATTATTCACACAGCCCTATGTTATGGTGCCTCGGTGGTCTATTCACACAGCCCCATGTATGGTGCCTGTATGATTTATTATCTACACAGCCTCGGTGATCTGTTATTTACACACAGCCTCATGTATAGTGCCTCGTTGGTCTATTATTTACACAGCCCCATATATAGTGCCTTGACTGGGATATTATTTACACAGCCCCATGTATGGTGCCTCGACGGTGTTTTATTATGTTTACAGCCTTGTGTATGGTGCCTCTGTGGTCAATTATTTACACAGATTTAATTGTATATGGTGCCTCAGTGGTCTATTATTTACACAGCCTTGTGTATGGTTCCTCGGTGGTTTATTATTTATACAACCCCATGTATGGTGCCTCATTGGTCTGTTAATTATTTACAGAGCCTCGTGTATGGAGCTTAGTTAGTCTATTATTTACACAGCCTAGTGTATGGAACCTGGTTTGCTATAATTTACACAGCCTCAACTATTGAGACTCAGTGATTTATTATACACACAGCCTCATGTATTGACAATTGGCAGTCTATTGCACTAGAAAATTGTCTAGGTCTCAAATCTATGCTTGATTTGACTATCATAAAGTATATATCCTTCAGTTCGTTCCACGTGTTCACGACTCTACCACTGAAGGAGCGACTTACAGCCCTCTGGCTTTTTGTTGTGTTCTCGACTTTCCTGTGTATCTTGCACTCCTACTTCTCATCTGAGACGGTTTGACCTTGTTTCGTTTGTCTCTCTTTATCATGTATGTCATGATCATGTCTCCTCTTTCCTCCGGTTATTATGCTAGGCGATGGAGAAACCAAGATAGTAACAGGAGAAGCAGCAACCTGTCCTCACGATTAATACCTTGCAAATTTAACGTTATCGCTACAGAATCAAAATACGAGTAATTCAGTGAAATTAAGAGCATGGTAATACTGAAGCTTCCTCGGACTAATGATCATCGGCATGGACAGGTTAGGCGGATAGTCTAGGTTAGAGTGATTGTGAGCAAAACCACTTCAAATTCTACGCTTGTCAAATTGTGAGAACAGTTTGGGAGAGAGATCACTTTTACTGTAGGTTGCAGGGAGCCACAGCAGGAGGCCGTCAGTGTGTTGTGCGGTGTGGTCGGTGCCAGACGTGTGGTGTCTGACGCTCTGGGGAACGCTCCCCGACCACTGCTCCTCCTCGGTCAGTACTGGTCATTTGTCCGTATTTTCAGCTTGCCTCGCTAGAGATATAGGTCAGGATTCAAGCCCTGGGCCGAGAGAAATGGTTGGGAACCGATCTTTAGCTGTTCGCCCCTGATCACCCAGAAGTAATTAAGAAAAATTAGTACTTGACTTTTGAAAACTTTAAATTTTTAAATTTTGCCCCGAGGGGTGAGTTTATTGGGCAGCGCCACTCATCCTGTGAGTGGATACACCGCCATAGTGACAATATTGGGCAGCGCCACTCATCCTGTGAGTGGACACACCGCCATAGTAGCATGTACAACACTTCCTAATAGGAAAAAAGCTCACTGGGTTGTTCATTCTGTCACTTGTACCCAGACACAGCTGGGACTTGCTTAACTGTCTCAAGTGAACAACTTCTCAAACAAGAAGATTAACATTCGTCAACCCTTAAAATCTTACATCATCTTACGGATGCAAAATGGGGGAATCTTTTAATAACAGTATCTATATTTGACAAATGGTATTCTCCCAACTCAAACAATATGGGGTTTATTATTCTACACATATTTCTAATGTCTCTCAGATGTCCGCAGTCTCGTAGATAGTAGTCTAGGCGGTGCCCGTCATTCTCACCACAGATTCTGCAACTCCTCTGCTCAACTGTTATTTCCATTTCGAATCTCCGCCTGTCTGTCTCTGCCTATGTCTCATTATGTCTCTAACTGCCTGCCTATATTTTCGCTGACTCTCTCTTATATAGATGGCATAATAGTCTAGAATTAACGTATGGGTGGTCTACCAGTGGGAAAATATTACAAGTGCGCTGTGCCAAATATTAAACAAACATAATAGTTACCCGTTTGCTTTGAGAATGAGGTGAGGCTTGAGAAAGCCTTTGAAGCTGTAGGAGGATCGTCTGTTTATAGTGCTACGGACAAAGTACGGACAACAGAAAATGTAAGTAAATTTTCCAGAGATCGGTGAATAATGGAGTATATTTCAAAAAGAAAAAATGTATTTTGAAATTTTAGTTTTCAGTATATTTAGCTAGGTGTAGCCGGCAGACAGAACCCAAAATTGTCGTGGGAGACAGAATGAGACGCCCTGGCCTGCTGTTCCCTCTTGTACTCTGGTAACCCGACCAGCCATGTCCTTGTCATTCCCCAGACCATCCCCGCTCTCTTGCACATTTAAGTGAGGCTAGCCATGACCATCTGGTCTCTACTCTTGAACAGCCAGACATACACTCTCTTATTGATATAAATAGAAAGGTTACCCGGCTGCACCCGGGTCTCTACCCCCCTCTTATCTCCTTATCTCCTCCCCCTCCCCCTTCTCTCAGAAATTGTATTATTGATGAGCACCAAACAACTCTTTGAGGCTCTCAGATTTACTTTTCTTTTGTCTCTTTTTTTTCCCTTTTCCAATTTCCTTTTTTTCTCTGTTTTCCTTCTGTCAAATGTCTTCTTTTTCCTCCTTTCAAATATTTTTTTGTTTCTTTTTCTTCTCTCTTTTTCTTTTCTTTTATTTTCCTCTTTTTATCCCTCCCCTCTTCCAGTCCCCCATTGCTTCCCACCTCTCTTCCTTCTATTATAAAATGTATTATTAAGAGGCATCGAAACAACTGTATGGATCTACCAGAAAATATATTATTGCGTCCACTAAAAACTCAATGGGAATCACACCATATATTTCACACTTGACTCCTTGAAAATCGTCTGGGGGGGATGTCTATAACTGCTAATATTTCTTAAAGCATTTGACTTAAGCACACCCTGACCACCTATGTCCATCCCGTAACCCAGACTATTCCCCCTGCATATTTGGGTGAGGCTAACCCCAAGTATCTGGCCTGCAACTTTGGACAGACATATAATATATAGCTATACTATAGGATAAAATGTCTGCCTGTTTGTACTCACTTAGTTGTGCTTGCGGGGATTGAGCTCGGGCTCTTTGGTCCCGCCTTTCAACTGTCAATCAACTTGTGTACAGATTTTGGAGCCTACTGGGCTCTATCAAATCTACATTTGAAAATGTGTATGGAGTCAGCCTCCACCACATCACTGCCTAATGTATTCTAGTTGTTAACTACTCTAACACTGAAACAATTCTTTCTAGTGTCTCTGTGGCTCATTTGGGTATTACGTTTCCACCTGTGTCCCCTTGTTCGTGTTCCACACGTGCTAAAAAGTTTGTCATTGTCCACCCTGTCAATTCCCCTGATAATTTTCTAGGTGGTTATCATGTCTCCCCTCTTGGGAGCTACGAGTCTCCCTCTCTCTGTCTCTGTCTCTCTCTGTCTCTCTCTCTGTCTCTCTCTCTCTCTCTCTCTCTCTCTCTCTCTCTCTCTCTCTCTCTCTCTCTCTCTCTCTCTCTCTCTCTCTCTCTCTCTCTCTCTCTCTCTCTCTCTCTCTCTCTCTCTCTCTCTCTCTCTCTCTCTCTCTCCGTCCCTCCCTCACCCCCTCTATCTCTCTCTCTTTCTCCGTCCCTCCCTCACCCCCTCTATCTCTCTCTCTTTCTCCGTCCGTCCCTCCCTCCACCTCTCCACCTCTCTCTCTCTCTCTCTCTCTCTCTCTCTCTCTCTCTCTCTCTCTCTCTCTCTCTCTCTCTCTCTCTCTCTCTCTCTCTCTCTCTCTCTCTCTCTCTCTCTCTCTCTCTCTCTCTCTCTCTCTCTCTCTCTCTCTCTCTCTCTCTCTCTCTCTCTCTCTCTCTCTCTCTCGCTCTTCTCTTCTCTTGAACCAGAATGTCAGAGTAAAAATCGTGACAGTGCGTCGTTTAGCCCTCGTGCTACGCGGTCAGCGTTGCATTGATGCCGACCCTGACCTGCTCATGCTTGGCACGTACCCCACAGCAATTACTGTACACATTTTTATAAGCCTAGCCCTAAGCGTCTGCCTCCAGCCTCGGACGGATACCCAGACTTTCTATTTTATATATATAAATAATTGATATATAGATGTAAATGTAAAATAAATATACATGTTGAGGAATGATAAATGATTTATTTCCCAATACAGTGCAGGTGGAGAGCGTAAGTATTGGGAGTGACCAGCAAGTGATGGTGGTGGTGGGTGGTGAGGAAGAGGAAATACCAGAGGCCGGGGACAAGGGGGCGGCTGCTGGCCGCTCTATACCCGCCTGGAAGGACACGCCGCCGCCCCAGGAATGTCCCATTACCACCTCCTCTTAGGGCTAAGGCCTGGAGTCACGTCTTACTGATGATAATTGTCATAGATCGTAAATGATAGTAACAAAAAATGATAAGAAAATAATATTTTTTTCAGTTTGCGAGTGTCAAGGTTCTTCCCGATGTCCGTCGCCCAAAGAGCAAGAGGAAGCAGAGTGTTTGAGCGCCCACGCGAGCTGTGCCCCCGCGTGACCTTGTAGTGCAGCGTGGAGTGCTCTGGAGAGAAAGGAAGGTGGCGGCGGCAGCTTCACTCTCCAACACCTTGAGTCTCCCATACCTCCGTCAAGAGCACAGGCACTCTCCCACTGCCCACCCCGACACGCGCCATACCTCAGGCAGTCTCTCCATCTCCTCCACCCCGCAAGTCACACTTCCTCCCCGCCAGTTGTCACTGAAACACTCCTCTATGCTTATTATCTCTACATACCTCGCAACACTCGCTGATAAGTAGTGGCTGAAAATCTGAATTGTGCGGGAACAGTATCGCGTAGGAGGAAACAACCGAGGATCTGTACTGTCGATCTTGGGACGATAATTCAGCAGTGCGAATGAGGATGTTCCTCGCTTTCCCAGTGAGTATCTGTCTTCCTCGTGTGTGTAAACTGCCAGTCTTCCCCGCACCTGCACCTGACACATATATAAGGTCTATGTCATGGGCACAGATACTGGGACTCGTTTATAAGATCTATGTCATGGGCACATACTGGTACTCGTTTATAAGGTCTATGTCATGGGCACAGATACTGGTACTCGTTTATTAGGTCTATG
>NC_091240.1:90000-180000 GCF_040958095.1 Procambarus clarkii
TGGGCGACAGTTGTGGTGGCTGCGGGTGCGGGTGCCCAACCCGACGCAGGCTACGGCCTCCCGCCAAGTTACTCCTACGGCAAGCAACCCGCCAACGTACCCGACCCACACTTCCAAAAAGTCTACGAGCTTATCTACCCATACTACCAGAGGTAAGACGACTTATTCTACCGTATTACCAGAGGTAAGACGACTTATTCTACCGTACTACCAGAGGTAAGACGACTTATTCTACCGTACTACCATGAGTAAAACAACTTATTCTACTATACTACTGGAGGTAAGATGATCTTGTGTACCTTATAATCGGAGATCAGAGAACCTTATCTACCTTGCTACAAGAGGCAAGACTAACACAGTGGAACTCACAATGGTACACACAATGGAGGACACAATGGGACACCGTGTCCCATTCTACCGTATGGGTACAATGACATTCTACCTACTACTACACAATTACAGCCCCCTTTCAAAGCTGGAGAAATTGCTGACCCGGAGATTGATTGATTTTGATCGTTGCCGCCGGAGGCTGATAGTTTATTGTGCACCCCATACTCATCCTGTGAGCGGTAGCGCAAAAGCATTACAGAGGGCACAAAAGGTCTTTATCAGACCTCATCTTAGATTATTACATAAACAATTTCATCTATCCTTCACACCTTATAGTTATACTGTCAGCTAGTTGGAGCCGGTCGGCCGAGCGGACAGCACACTGGGCTTGTGATCCTGTGGTCCTGGGTTCGATCCCGGGCGCTGCCGAGAAACACTGGGCAGAGTTTCTTTCACCCTATGCCCCTGTTACCTAGCAGTAAAATAGGTACCTGGGTGTTAGTCAGCTGTCACGGGCTGCTTCCTGAGGGTGGAGGCCTGGTCGAGGACCGGGCCGCGGGGACACTAAAGCCCCGAAATAATTTCAAGATAACCTCAAGATAGTTACAGAGAAAGTGCTATTTCAAGAGCTATATATTTACAGTAAGTCATGATACATTAATGGTAAGTCTTATCGCTAATACATAATAGTTTGACCAATGGAGATATTACAGAGTCATAGGGGAGCTTCTATTTATTATTAGTCCTCACAATACACTACTTGTTTCTGAATCTCATATGGAGAGCGTGCAGAGATCCTTTACTGCTAGGATCCACTCAGTAAAACATTTAAACTCTTGGGACCGACTAAAGAGCCTAAATCTGTATTCTCTTGAGCGCAGGCGGGAGAGATACATAATAATTTACACATGGAAAATATTAGAGGGGCTGGTCCCAAACCTGCACACAAAAATAACACCACATGAGACCAGAAGACATGGCAGGATGTGCAGAATACCCCCGTTGAAAAGCAGAGGTGCAACAGGTACTCTGAGAAAGAACTCTATCAACATCAGAGGCCCGAGACTGTTCAACACGCTTCCACTACACATAAGGGGCATAACTGACCGACCCCTCACAGTGTTCAAGAGAGAACTATCAACATCAGAGGCCCGAGACTGTTCAACACGCTTCCACTACACATAAGGGGCATAACTGACCGACCCCTCACAGTGTTCAAGAGAGAACTATCAACATCAGAGGCCCGAGACTGTTCAACACGCTTCCACTACACATAAGGGGCATAACTGGCCGACCCCTCACAGTGTTCAAGAGAGAACTGGACATACGTGCCTGGTTGATACCTGGTTGATGGGGTTCTGGGAGTTCTTCTACTCCCCAAGCCCGGCCTGAGGCCAGGCTTGACTTGTGAGAGTTTGGTCCAACAGGCTGTTGCTTGGAGCGGCCCGCAGGCCCACATACCCACCACAGCCTGGTTGGTCCGGCACTCCTTGGAGGAATAAATCTAGTTTCCTCTTGAAGATGTCTACGGTTGTTCCGGCAATATTTCTTATGCATGCTGGAAGGACGTTGAACAGCCGCGGATCTCTGATGTTTATACAGTGTTCTCTGATTGTGCCTATGGCACCTCTGCTCTTCACTGGTTCTATTCTGCATTTTCTTCCATATCGTTCACTCCAGTACATTGTTATTTTACTGTGTAGATTTGGTACTTGGCCCTCCAGTATCTTCCAGGTGTATATTATTTGATATCTCTCTCGTCTTCTTTCTAGTGAGTACATTTGGAGAGCTTTGAGACGATCCCAATAATTTAGGTGCTTTATTGCGTCTATGCGTGCCGTATATGTTCTCTGTATTCCCTCTATTTCAGCAATCTCTCCTGCTCTGAAGGGGGAAGTGAGTACTGAGCAGTACTCAAGACGGGACAACACAAGTGACTTGAAGAGTACAACCATTGTGATGGGATCCCTGGATTTGAAAGTTCTCGTAATCCATCCTATCATTTTTCTGGCTGTCGCAATATTTGCTTGGTTATGCTCCTTAAACGTTAGGTCGTCAGACATTATTATTCCCAAATCCTTTACATGCTGTTTTCCTACTATGGGTACATTTGATTGTGTTTTGTACTCTGTATTATGTTTAAGGTCCTCATTTTTACCGTACCTGAGTACCTGGAATTTATCACTGTTAAACATCATGTTATTTTCTGATGCCCAGTCGAAAACTTTATTAATATCAGCTTGAAGTTTTTCAATGTCTTCAGCCGAGATAATTTTCATACTGATTTTTGTGTCATCTGTATGCCATACGTAGACAAGAGACTATTCATCACCCCCATATACAACACAGCCAAAAAAGTCTCTGAAACCGTTATATACTCTCAACAATCAGATATTATGTCGCCCCACTCTACTCTCCTCTCATTATATTACCCGGTAATCTATCCCTACCTGTGCATAGGGTTCAACCACTGCAAATTACCTCAAGCCTATCATCACCCCAGCAAAAATCTGCTATCAGAACTATAACGGGGTTTCTTATCCTCTCTGAGCTGTCTTCAAGCCCCTTGGCCGCCTCTGTCGTCCTCTTCTCTGACTTGTGTGTCGTGGTTAGAACAGGCGCCCAAACTTCTTGGTACACCAAGCACCTCGTCCACTCGCTGGACATAACCTGCTGCAGGTCGCACAAGCTCCCAGGCACGTCAGCTGTCATGGCTCCAAGACGCTGCTCCAGGGTATACTGTAAAGGTCCGTGTCAGCTGCCTCCTCTCTTCTACTGCTCTACTTGCCTCCACTAGTCGCTGCTCTCTACCTAGCCGAGACCAGTAGAATTTTCACCTTAAACTGAAGGGCGGCAAACTGAGCGTCTCCCCTTTGACCTCCCACACACCAGTGAGGGTCCAGCCAATCCTCGAATGCCCCGACCTTACACGTCACGGCCGTACCTCCCTCCTATTGGCTAATGGTGACGTCATCCATCTCTTCATCTGATCACGTGTCGCTGTCGCCATCTTGCCCTCCTAGCTAAGATGTTGCTCTGTGCCCTAAAATGCCTCGAGCCAGGCATCTTTTCAGTACAATCTCTAGTTGACCCTGTAAACCCTGCCATACCTCCAGTGTCAGTCCGGAGAGTACCACATCCACGAGTACCTCACCAGAACACTGTATGCTAAGGTCTCACCCACGTTCATGCCACCTGGTCGTCCATACTAACCACCTGGTCGTCCACACTAACCACCAGGTCGTCCACACTAACCACCTGGTCGTCCACACTAGCCACCTGGTCGTCCACACTAACCAGCTGGTCGTCCACACTAACAATCAGGTCGTCCACACTAACCACCTGGTCGTCCACACTAACCACCTGGTCGTCCACACTAACCACCTGGTCGTCCACACTAACCACCTGATCGTCCACACTAGCCACCTGGTCGTCCACACTAACCAGCTGGTCGTCCACACTAACAATCAGGTCGTCCACACTAACCACCTGGTCGTCCACACTAGCCACCTGGTCGTCCACACTAGCCACCTGGTCGTCCACACTAACCAGCTGGTCGTCCACACTAACAATCAGGTCGTCCACACTAACCACCTGGTCGTCCACACTAACCACCTGGTCGTCCACACTAACCACCTGGTCGTCCACACTAACCACCTGGTCGTCCATACTAACCACCTGGTCGTCCACACTAACCACCAGGTCGTCCACACTAACCACCTGGTCGTCCACACTAGCCACCTGGTCGTCCACACTAACCAGCTGGTCGTCCACACTAACAATCAGGTCGTCCACACTAACCACCTGGTCGTCCACACTAACCACCTGGTCGTCCATACTAACCACCTGGTCGTCCACACTAACCACCAGGTCGTCCACACTAACCACCTGGTCGTCCACACTAGCCACCTGGTCGTCCACACTAACCAGCTGGTCGTCCACACTTACAATCAGGTCGTCCACACTAACCACCTGGTCGTCCACACTAACCACCTGGTCGTCCACACTAACCACCTGGTCGTCCACACTAACCACCTGATCGTCCACACTAGCCACCTGGTCGTCCACACTAACCAGCTGGTCGTCCACACTAACAATCAGGTCGTCCACACTAACCACCTGGTCGTCCACACTAACCACCTGGTCGTCCACACTAGCCACCTGGTCGTCCACACTAACCAGCTGGTCGTCCACACTAACAATCAGGTCGTCCACTCTAACCACCTGGTCGTCCACACTAACCACCTGGTCGTCCACACTAACCACCTGGTCGTCCACACTAACCACCTGGTCGTCCATACTAACCACCTGGTCGTCCACACTAACCACCAGGTCGTCCACACTAACCACCTGGTCGTCCACACTAGCCACCTGGTCGTCCACACTAACCAGCTGGTCGTCCACACTAACAATCAGGTCGTCCACACTAACCACCTGGTCGTCCACACTAACCACCTGGTCGTCCACACTAACCACCTGGTCGTCCACACTAACCAGCTGGTCGTCCACAGGCCGCGGTACCGCTACCCGTTCTACGACCACCAGGGCAACGGGGAGCTGCTCTACGGTTATGGCGGCGCGCGGCTCTTCAAGTACACTGTCTTCAAGCCCGTCGAGGGGTACCTCCGGCGGTAGCGCCCACACCTGGCTTTACCACGCCCACACCTGTCTTTACCACGCCCACGGTGAGTAGTAACCCCGGCCACCACGCCCACGGTGAGTAGTAACCCCGGCCACCACGCCCACGGTGAGTAGTAACCCCAGCCACCACGCCCACGGTGAGTAGTAACCCTGGCCACCACGCCCACGGTGAGTAGTAACCCCGGCCACCACGCCCACGGTGAGTAGTAACCCCAGCCACCACGCCCACGGTGAGTAGTGACCCCAGTCACCACGCCCACGGTGAGTAGTAACCCCAGTCACCTCGCCCACGGTGACTAGTAACCCCGGCCACCAAGCCCACGGTGAGTAGTAACCCCAGCCACTACGCCCACGGTGAGTAGTAACCCCAGCCACCACGCCCACGGTGAGTAGTAACCCCAGCCACCACGCCTACGGTGAGTAGTAACCCCAGCCACTACGCCCACGGTGAGTAGTAACCCCAGCCACCACGCCTACGGTGAGTAGTAACCCCAGCCACTACGCCCACGGTGAGTAGTAACCCCAGCCACCACGCCCACGGTGAGTAGTAACCCCAGTCACCACGCCCACGGTGAGTAGTGACCCCGGCCACCACGCCCACGGTGAGTAGTAACCCCAGCCACCACGCCCACGGTGAGTAGTAACCCCAGCCACCACGCCCGCGGTGAGTAGTAACCCCGGCCACCACGCCCACGGTGAGTAGTAACCCCAGCCACCACGCCCACGGTGAGTAGTAACCCTGGCCACCACGCCCACGGTGAGTAGTGACCCCGGCCACCACGCCCACGGTGAGTAGTAACCCCAGCCACCACGCCTACGGTGAGTAGTAACCCCGGCCACCACGCCCACGGTGAGTAGTAACCCCAGCCACCACGCCCACGGTGAGTAGTGACCCCAGTCACCACGCCCACGGTGAGTAGTAACCCCAGTCACCTCGCCCACGGTGACTATAGTAACCCCGGCCACCAAGCCCACGGTGAGTAGTAACCCCAGCCACCACGCCCACGGTGAGTAGTAACCCCAGTCACCACGCCCACGGTGAGTAGTGACCCCGGCCACCACGCCCACGGTGAGTAGTAACCCCAGCCACCACGCCCACGGTGAGTAGTAACCCCGGCCACCACGCCCACGGTGAGTAGTAACCCCGGCCACCACGCCCACGGTGAGTAGTAACCCCAGCCACTACGCCCACGGTGAGTAGTAACCCCAGCCACCACGCCCACGGTGAGTAGTAACCCCGGCCACCACGCCCACGGTGAGTAGTAACCCCAGCCACTACGCCCACGGTGAGTAGTAACCCCGGCCACCACGCCCACGGTGAGTAGTAACCGCAGCCACCACGCCCACGGTGAGTAGTAACCCCGGCCACCACGCCCACGGTGAGTAGTAACCCTGGCCACCACGCCCACGGTGAGTAGTAACCCCGGCCACCACGCCCACGGTGAGTAGTAACCCCAGCCACCACGCCCACGATGAGTAGTAACCCTGGCCACCACGCCCACGGTGAGTAGTAACCCCGCCCACCACGCCCACGGTGACTAGTGACCCCGGCCACCACGCCCACGGTGACTAGTGACCCCGGCCACCACGCCCACGGTGACTAGTGACCCTGGCCACCACGCCCACGGTGACTAGTGACCCTGGCCACCACGCCCACGGTGAGTAGTAACCCCGGCTACCACGCCCACGGTGAGTAGTAACCCTGGCCACCACGCCCACGGTGACTAGTGACCCCGGCCACCACGCCCACGGTGAGTAGTAACCCCGGCCACCACGCCCACGGTGAGTAGTAACCCTGGCCATCACGCCCACGGTGACTAGTGACACCGGCCACCACGCCCACGGTGAATAGTAACAACGGCCACCACGCCCACTGTGACTAGTGACCCTGGCCACCACGCCCACGGTGAGTAGTAACCCCGGCTACCACGCCCACGGTGAGTAGTAACCCCGGCCACCACGCCCACGGTGAGTAATGACCACCGATCGATTGATAAAGATTAAGCCACACACGAGGTGGTACGGGCATGAATAGCCCATAATTCATGCCCACCGGCTGTGCCCGGGTCTCTCTCCCTCGGAATCAGCACCCTTCACCACTTTCCCTTCATTCTTGTTGAGGAAGGATTTTGTATTTAGCGAGCTTGGAAATTAGCGTAATTTGTCACTTCCTGCAAAGTTGGAACCTGTGGCTCGGACCCCGGCCACCCTATTTACTGACCATTCATCTCGCAATATTTCGTGAGGCTATAACCCCAAGCTAGCCTCACGAAATATATATATATAAATATTTTTAATATATAATATATATACACACGTACATATACAAGTATACATGCAAATCAACCACTTGAGCGGAAAAGATATTTTCATCTGAGAATGTTTCCCAGAGTTATTCCCTTGGTCAGAGATGAGACACGACTAAGCACACAGACAGGGGAGAAGTCATGTAAAAGTTAATATGGAAGTAGCCGCTTTTATTTCTTCAATATTTCTAGAAATACTTGAAGCTAATTTTACGTGATCTTTTGAGATTCATTTTTTTTATGAACGTGACGTTGTGTACATCAAGTATTGCTAATTATTATATTAGGTAATAGATTATTATTTTCTGCTTTCCAAATATTTCATGAATTTATTCATATTTCATTAAGGCAACCTAGATGCAACTAATTTAACAGTAAGCCCAAAATAGTGTTGGTTGTGTAGCAAGAGTAGAGCAGATGGTGGCCTCTGGCATCAAACCCGCAAGTGTAGGCTACACTTTCTTAAAGTCTAATTATTTTAATGAATATAGAAATTAAGATATATATAGACACTAATTTTCCTAGCCAACTACATTCACTTATTTGTTAAAACACGAAGTGAATGTATTATGCATCTATGAATTAAACAGCGTTATTACTGGTCTTTTGTACACGTGCATAACTTTTTTTTTTTTAGAAAATCCTGATATACGTAGTTCTTATAATAGATATTAAGGCTTCAACCTAAACTATTCTTTAATTCGCGTCTCGACTAACAATCGGGAACCCCGCGTGGGAATGACATGCTTGAGCACTTTTCCTTTCACCCAATTACCGCTTTTAAATTGTTAATATAAGTTATCACCGTTCCCCCAGCAGTAAAATGGTAGCCTGGAGGAGTGTGTGGGGTTCCATCCTGGGCAGGGTCAGTAGTCCACTCTGGGAGAACCTCCACACAACCCTAACATATATACATACAAAGGCTGCCTGTCCCTGACAAAACTATTTATAAAAATTACGAATTATTTCAATACTGTGTAATGTATAGGTTTGGATAGAACAACCAGTGCTTTGTTCCATACGATGAAGTATGCAAAATTATAATCATAATTAGGTGTAGCCGCCAATCTACCTCAGTGGTGTTGGTCACCAGGTAGCTGTGGTCTTGGTCACCAGGTAGCTGAGGTCTTGGTCACCAGGTAGCTGTGGTCTTGGTCACCAGGTTGGGTGTGGTCTTGGTCACCAGGTAGCTGTGGTCTTGGTCACCAGGTAGCTGTGGTCTTGGTCACCAGGTAGCTGTGGTCTTGGTCACCAGGTAGCTGTGGTCTTGGTCACCAGGTAGCTGTGGTCTTGGTCACCAGGTAGCTGAGGTCTTGGTCACCAGGTAGCTGTGGTCTTGGTCACCAGGTTGGGTGTGGTCTTGGTCACCAGGTAGCTGTGGTCTTGGTCACCAGGTAGCTGTGGTCTTGGTCACCAGGTAGCTGTGGTCTTGGTCACCAGGTAGCTGTGGTCTTGGTCACCAGGTAGCTGTGGTCTTGGTCACCAGGTAGCTGAGGTCTTGGTCACCAGGTAGCTGTGGTCTTGGTCACCAGGTTGGGTGTGGTCTTGGTCACCAGGTAGCTATGGTCTTGGTCACCAAGTAGCTGAGGTCTTGGTCACCAGGTAGCTGTGGTCTTGGTCACCAGGTAGCTGAGGTCTTGGTCACCAGGTAGCTGAGGTCTTGGTCACCAGGTAGCTGTGGTCTTGGTCACCAAGTAGCTGTGGTCTTGGTCACCAAGTAGCTGAGGTCTTGGTCACCAGGTAGCTGAGGTCTTGGTCACCAGGTAGCTGAGGTCTTGGTCACCAGGTAGCTGAGGTCTTGGTCACCAGGTAGCTGAGGTCTTGGTCACCAGGTAGCTGTGGTCTTGGTCACCAAGTAGCTGAGGTCTTGGTCACCAGGTAGCTGAGGTCTTGGTCACCAGGTAGCTGAGGTCTTGGTCACCAGGTAGCTGAGGTCTTGGTCACCAGGTAGCTGAGGTCTTGGTCACCAAGTAGCTGAGGTCTTGGTCACCAGGTAGCTGAGGTCTTGGTCACCAGGTAGCTGTGGTCTTGGTCATCAGGTAGCTGAGGTCTTGGTCACCAGGTAGCTGTGGTCTTGGTCACCAAGTAGCTGTGGTCTTGGTCACCAGGTAGCTGTGGTCTTGGTCACCAGGTAGCTGAGGTCTTGGTCACCAGGTAGCTGAGGTCTTGGTCACCAGGTAGCTGAGGTCTTGGTCACCAGGTAGCTGAGGTCTTGGTCACCAAGTAGCTGAGGTCTTGGTCACCAGGTAGCTGAGGTCTTGGTCACCAAGTAGCTGAGGTCTTGGTCACCAGGTAGCTGTGGTCTTGGTCACCAGGTTGGGTGTGGTCTTGGTCACCAGGTAGCTGAGGTCTTGGTCACCAAGTAGCTGAGGTCTTGGTCACCAGGTAGCTGAGGTCTTGGTCACCAGGTAGCTGAGGTCTTGGTCACCAGGTAGCTGAGGTCTTGGTCACCAAGTAGCTGAGGTCTTGGTCACCAGGTAGCTGAGGTCTTGGTCACCAGGTAGCTGAGGTCTTGGTCACCAGGTAGCTGTGGTCTTGGTCATCAGGTAGCTGAGGTCTTGGTCACCAGGTAGCTGTGGTCTTGGTCACCAGCTGAGTGGACAGCGCTTCGGATTAATAGTGCTGAGATTCCGGGTTCGATCCCCGGTGGAGGCAGAGACAAATGGGCAAAATATTTCTTTCACCCTGATGCCCCCTGTTACCTAGCGGTAAATAGGTACCTGGGAGTTAGACAGCTGCTACAGGCTGCTTTCCTGGGCAGTGTGTAACAAAAAGGAGGCCTGGTCGAGGACCGGGCCGCGGGGACGCGAAGCCCCGAAATCATCTCAAGATAACCTCAAGAAGATACCCCCTCAAGTGATATTTTTTTGTGTTTATACAATAGGCAGCAATACCACACGTTTCTATAACTGGTTTTTCTTTCTTTTTGCAGATATCACTGATATCATAAGGGGCATAACTGGCCGACCCCTCACAGTGTTCAAGAGAGAACTGGATAAGCACCTCCAAAGGATACCTGATCAACCAGGCTGTGACTCGTACGTCAGGCGGCGAGCAGCCGCGTCCAACAGCCTGGTTGATCAGTCCGGCAACCAGGAGGCCTGGTCGACGACCGGGCCGCGGGGACGCTAAGCCCCGGAAGTACCTCAAGGTAACCTCAAGGAGATCTCCAGGAGCCTGAGTCTATGTCGTATTCCCCCTCTGTTTATATGATTAAAATTACTCTCTGTTCTTCTGTTGCAATTTCTGCCATACCATTCACCGTGTAATTATTGTCATTGTTATTATTTGTCCTACTTCAGTTTGTCTTTTGATCTCAACTAGTTTTAAGTCTTAGTTTTTAAAGTTATTTTTACCACATCATGCCCGAAACGTTGTATGTATTTGTGGCTTTAGGTATAGAGTATGTACAGTATTTGCCCCTTCATAGAAATACAACATTCTTCTTCTCTACCATTTTGTATGTATGTACTTTTCCCGAAATAATAATAATAATTATTATTATTATTATTAATTATTATTATTATTGTGAAAATTCACTAGGGCTATGAGGTGGGCGCGAACCTATAGGTTCAAGTTGAAGTATGTTTATTGAAACAAGAAAACACATCGCAAAATTATAGAGTAGCTTAGGCTATTTCTACCCCCCTCCCCCCCTCCCTCGCGAACCTAATACCCCGACACTGCCAGTGGCGTGGTCTAGTACTCTACCACTAGTGGTCTAGTACTCTACCACTAGTGGTCTAGTACTCTACCACTAGTGGTCTAGTACTCTACCACTAGTGGTCTAGTACTCTACCACTAGTGGTCTAGTACTCTACCACTAGTGGTCTAGTACTCTACCACTAGTGGTCTAGTACTCTACCACTAGTGGTCTAGTACTCTACCACTAGTGGTCTAGTACTCTACCACTAGTGGTCTAGTACTCTACCACTAGTGGTCTAGTACTCTACCACTAGTGGTCTAGTACTCTACCACTAGTGGTCTAGTACTCTACCACTAGTGGTCTAGTACTCTACCACTAGACCACCGCTGACTTGTAAAGTCATACAAACGGATTTCTAATAAAATCCCAGGAAGTCGAAGTTGGCGACCAAAACTGAACTGCATAATGCAAACTTTGAGTCACACTAACGTGGCTGAAGTGACAACAACGATGACCATGCCACACTTCAGAAGATGGACTTGATAATGGTCGACACATACGACTTGATAATTTCTCTCTTGAGAAATAAAAGTGTGCTTAGTACAAAAAGATTAAGAATGAGAAAGTCAGTTTAGAACAAGAATTTGTCCAACTGGTCAAACTCTTGAAAATAGGTACCTGGGTGTTAGTCAGCTGTCACGGGCTGCTTCCTGGGGGTGGAGGCCTGGTCGAGGACCGGGCCGCAGGGACACTAAAGCCCCGAAATCATCTCAAGATAACCGCCCACAAGATGGGTAAGGGGTGCATAATAAATGAACTAAACTAAATGGTCAAAATATAATCTGCTATTTTTAGAACAATAACAAACTGTGGTCCCAGACAGCACTCGACATCCTTAAATCTTTGAATATGTTAGATATTAAGTCACTGTACATCCTCTCAAGTGTTCACTATCTATATTTAAAACTCTGAACTGTAATGCCAATCCTGATCTTAAATGCTTCCTAAAAGGTTGTAACAAAACCTATGGGCACCACCAGAAAAAAATACTTGTATATCGGTGGTAAGACACTCGCCTGGTGTTCCGCGAGCGCTTTGTCATGGGTTCGTATCCTGGCCGGGGAGGATTTACTGGGCGCAATTCCTTAATTGTAGCCTCTGTTTAACTCAACAGTAAAATGGGTACTTTTTTTTTTTTTTTTTTTTTTTGAGATATATACAAGAGTTGTTACATTCTTGTACAGCCACTAGTACGCGTAGCGTTTACCTGGTTTACTTGGTTGTAACAACGCTTCTTCGCGGCGGGGATCGTATTCCAGGGACCTGCCCGAAACGCTACGCGTACTAGTGGCTGTACAAGAATGTAACAACTCTTGTATATATCTCCAAAAAACAAAACAAATACTTATTTGATAGTCAAAGAGTGCATCTTAACCAAACTAGAAATGGTCTACAAATCAAGGGATACAGAATGTGGAATGACCTTCCCAATCATGTCAAAGGCTGTATCTCTCTCAACTAGTTTAGGAGAAATACTAACTACTACCTAATAAACACCATATAACCTACCTTACCCCGAAATGTCAACCCATGTCTTGCTATTTTCAAACAATACTGTTTGTTGACCAACTTGTATAACAGCTGATTTCTGCCATCCGCCCCCCCCCCTTGTTTCTCTTTTTCAACTCAATTTATGCTTTGATCTCAATTAGTATTAAGTTTTAGTCTAAGTGTTTTTTCCTACACCTTGCCTGAAACACTGCGCGTATTGGTGGCTTTAGGCATTGTATATATTGTACTGTACTGTACTACCTTTTTCAAGATCTCCAACATTATGTTTGTAACCCATCTTGAATGTATGAACTTTTACCTCAATAAACATTTGATTTGATTTGATTTGTTTTGATATTAAATTCAGAACCTGAATTAATGACTTAGTTAGGTTGTGATAGGCGAGGTACGAATTGATCAAATTTTTATATCAGTTTTTGCTCAAATAAAAAATATTAAAATCATACATAATTTAACGCAAAGCTTAATCATTCCATAAAAAAGGGTGGAGGCAGCAGGGAGTGTGGTGTGAGGAGGGTGGAGGCAGCAGTGTGAGGAGGGTGGAGGCAGCAGTGTGAGGAGGGTGGAGGCAGCAGGGAGTGTGGTGTGAGTTGGGTGGAGGCAGCAGTGTGAGGAGGGTGGAGGCAGCAGGGAGTGTGGTGTGAGGAGGGTGGAGGCAGCAGTGTGAGGAGGGTGGAGGCAGCAGTGTGAGGAGGGTGGAGGCAGCAGTGTGAGGAGGGTGGAGGCAGCAGTGTGAGGAGGGTGGAGGCAGCAGTGTGAGGAGGGTGGAGGCAGCAGTGTGAGGAGGGTGGAGGCAGCAGTGTGAGGATGGTGGAGGCAGCAGTGTGAGGAGGGTGGAGGCAGCAGTGTGAGGATGGTGGAGGCAGCAGTGTGAGGAGGGTGGAGGCAGCAGTGTGAGGAGGGTGGAGGCAGCAGGGAGTGTGGTGTGAGGAGGGTGGAGGCAGCAGGGAGTGTGGTGTGAGGAGGGTGGAGGCAGCAGGGAGTGCAGTGTGAGGAGGGTGGAGGCAGCAGGGAGTGTGGTGTGAGGAGGGTGGAGGCAGCAGTGTGAGGAGGGTGGAGGCAGCAGTGTGAGGAGGGTGGAGGCAGCAGTGTGAGGAGGATGGAGGCAGCAGTGTGAGGAGGGTGGAGGCAGCAGTGTGAGGAGGGTGGAGGCAGCAGTGTGAGGAGGGTGGAGGCAGCAGTGTGAGGAGGGTGGAGGCAGCAGTGTGAGGGTGGTTATCTTGAGGTTATCTTGAGATGATTTCGGGGCTTTAGTGTCCCCGCGGCCCGGTCCTCGACCAGGCCTCCACCCCCAGGAAGCAGCCCGTGACAGCTGACTAACTCCCAGGTACCTATTTACTGCTAGGTAACAGGGGCATTCAGGGTGAAAGAAACTTTGCCCATTTGTTTCTGCCTCGTGCGGGAATCGAACCCGCGCCACAGAATTACGAGTCCTGCGCGCTATCCACCAGGCTACGAGGCCCCGTGGTGGAGGCAGCAGTGTGAGGGTGGTGGAGGCAGCAGTGTGAGGTGTTACGTACCCTTATAAGATACGTGAGTAAATATATTAATATGTACATTTATAATTGTGTATAAATTACAAGCATGTATATTGTTATACTTATATGTTCTATGCAAATGCACATTCATGTTAGTGTTGGCGTTAGGCCCAACGTATCGTGGGAATGATTGTTTATTTCTTTGTGTGATCAGTTTTCCCACGGGAACAAATGATTTATATGTGATCATAAGTGGGTAACAGAGGTGAATAATAATTGAGTGAACTGTATCTGGCAAATTGTCGTGGGATCGTCCGTTGCTGGTGTGCATGCCATTATTCCCTTCTGTATGCATATTTTAATTACTATGTAAAGAAACTATTACTTTATTTGTGTATATCAATATGTATTAATTATTCATTAAGTTAGTTTAAGATTACTCTTGTCACAATGTATTGCTCCATTGTTGAAATAATAAATATTGTAACTTTGGCAATTTATTCGCGGGGCAAGGCAATCTGTTTTGATTCCCGCGTTATTTTAGTCAGTAGCTGAGCAGGAACCAGGGAGATAACATCTTGGAGTTAAGTTACATTTTTGTTCTGTCATAGCCATACATATATTAATATTGATTTAATGTCTGGAAGATACAGTGATATTTTTAATGTGATATATTGTGACCATATAATCATCTGTTTGCTTTTGAGATTTATTTAATATATTTATATATATATACTTGTTGTATCTCTTCTTCAGTCCTATGAAGATTTATTATTGTGCTCATTACTTATCAAGGGGTTATACTGGTGATTCGCTATTGAGAACAGCAGTTGTGTCGTATCCCTAGACGTAATTAAAGTTTGGCTGCTGTAGGATCACGAGCCGTAACGTACGATAGGTAACATGAGGAGGGTGGAGGCAGCAGGGAGTGTGGTGTGAGGAGGGAGGAGGCAGCAGGGAGTGCAGTGTGAGGAGGGTGGAGGCAGCAGGGAGTGTGGTGTGAGGAGGGTGGAGGCAGCAGTGTGAGGAGGGTGGAGGCAGCAGTGTGAGGGTGGTGGAGGCAGCAGTGTGAGGAGGGTGGAGGCAGCAGTGTGAGGAGGGTGGAGGCAGCAGTGTGAGGAGGGTGGAGGCAGCAGGGAGTGTGGTGTGAGGAGGGTGGAGGCAGCAGTGTGAGGAGGGTGGAGGCAGCAGTGTGAGGAGGGTGGAGGCAGCAGTGTGAGGAGGGTGGAGGCAGCAGTGTGAGGAGGGTGGAGGCAGCAGTGTGAGGAGGGTGGAGGCAGCAGTGTGAGGAGGGTGGAGGCAGCAGTGTGAGGAGGGTGGAGGCAGCAGTGTGAGGAGGGTGGAGGCAGCAGTGTGAGGAGGGTGGAGGCAGCAGTGTGAGGAGGGTGGAGGCAGCAGGGAGTGTGGTGTGAGGAGGGTGGAGGCAGCAGTGTGAGGCGGGTGGAGGCAGCAGTGTGAGGAGGGTGGAGGCAGCAGTGTGAGGAGGGTGGAGGCAGCAGTGTGAGGAGGGTGGAGGCAGCAGTGTGAGGAGGGTGGAGGCAGCAGTGTGAGGAGGGTGGAGGCAGCAGGGAGTGTGGTGTGAGGAGGGTGGAGGCAGCAGTGTGAGGAGGGTGGAGGCAGCAGGGAGTGTAGTGTGAGGAGGGTGGAGGCAGCAGGGAGTGTGGTGTGAGGAGGGTGGAGGCAGCAGTGTGAGGAGGGTGGAGGCAGCAGTGTGAGGAGGGTGGAGGCAGCAGTGTGAGGAGGGTGGAGGCAGCAGTGTGAGGAGGGTGGAGGCAGCAGTGTGAGGAGGGTGGAGGCAGCAGTGTGAGGAGGGTGGAGGCAGCAGTGTGAGGCGGGTGAAGGCAGCAGTGTGAGGAGGGTGGAGGCAGCAGTGTGAGGAGGGTGGAGGCAGCAGGGAGTGTGGTGTGAGGAGGGTGGAGGCAGCAGTGTGAGGAGGGTGGAGGCAGCAGGGAGTGTGGTGTGAGGAGGGTGGAGGCAGCAGTGTGAGGATGGTGGAGGCAGCAGTGTGAGGAGGGTGGAGGCAGAAGTGTGAGGAGGGTGGAGGCAGCAGTGTGAGGAGGGTGGAGGCAGCAGTGTGAGGCGGGTGGAGGCAGCAGTGTGAGGCGGGTGAAGGCAGCAGTGTGAGGAGGGTGGAGGCAGCAGTGTGAGGAGGATGGAGGCAGCAGTGTGAGGAGGGTGGAGGCAGCAGTGTGAGGAGGGTGGAGGCAGCAGTGTGAGGCGGGTGAAGGCAGCAGTGTGAGGAGGGTGGAGGCAGCAGTGTGAGGAGGGTGGAGGCAGCAGGGAGTGTGGTGTGAGGAGGGTGGAGGCAGCAGTGTGAGGAGGGTGGAGGCAGCAGTGTGAGGATGGTGGAGGCAGCAGTGTGAGGAGGGTGGAGGCAGCAGTGTGAGGAGGGTGGAGGCAGCAGTGTGAGGAGGGTGGAGGCAGCAGTGTGAGGAGGGTGGAGGCAGCAGTGTGAGGAGGGTGGAGGCAGCAGTGTGAGGAGGGTGGAGGCAGCAGTGTGAGGCGGGTGAAGGCAGCAGTGTGAGGATGGTGGAGGCAGCAGTGTGAGGAGGGTGGAGGCAGCAGGGAGTGTGGTGTGAGGAGGGTGGAGGCAGCAGTGTGAGGAGGGTGGAGGCAGCAGTGTGAGGAGGGTGGAGGCAGCAGTGTGAGGAGGGTGGAGGCAGCAGTGTGAGGGGGGTGGAGGCAGCAGTGTGAGGAGGGTGGAGGCAGCAGTGTGAGGAGGGTGGAGGCAGCAGTGTGAGGAGGGTGGAGGCAGCAGGGAGTGTGGTGTGAGGAGGGTGGAGGCAGCAGTGTGAGGAGGGTGGAGGCAGCAGGGAGTGTAGTGTGAGGAGGGTGGAGGCAGCAGGGAGTGTGGTGTGAGGAGGGTGGAGGCAGCAGTGTGAGGAAGGTGGAGGCAGCAGTGTGAGGAGGGTGGAGGCAGCAGGGAGTGTGGTGTGAGGAGGGTGGAGGCAGCAGTGTGAGGAGGGTGGAGGCAGCAGTGTGAGGAGGGTGGAGGCAGCAGTGTGAGGAGGGTGGAGGCAGCAGTGTGAGGCGGGTGAAGGCAGCAGTGTGAGGATGGTGGAGGCAGCAGTGTGAGGAGGGTGGAGGCAGCAGGGAGTGTGGTGTGAGGAGGGTGGAGGCAGCAGTGTGAGGAGGGTGGAGGCAGCAGTGTGAGGAGGGTGGAGGCAGCAGTGTGAGGAGGGTGGAGGCAGCAGTGTGAGGGGGGTGGAGGCAGCAGCGGCCACAGTGAGGCAGGATGGCGGACGAGGCGTTAATGTCGGCGGCTTTGGCCAGGTCTCAGTCCTTCCACACCTTCAACACCCCTCACACCGCCCTCAACAAGTACGGCAACAATGTAAGTGAACCTCGTGCCCTGGGGTGCCCTGGGGTGCCCTCGGGGTGCCCTGGGGGTGCCCTGGGGTGGCCTGAGGGGTGGCCTGAGGGTGCTCTGGGGGTGCTCTGGGGTGCCCTCGGGGTGCTCTGGAGTGGCCTGGGGGTGCCCTGGGGGTGCTCTGGGTTGCCCTTGGGGTGCCCTGGGGGTGCTCTGGGGTGCCCTCGGGGTGCCCTAGGGGTGCCCTGGGGGTACTCTGGGGTGGCCTGGGGGTGCTCTGGGGTGCCCTGAGGGTGCCCTGGGGGTGCCCTGAAGGTGCCCTGAGGGTGCCCTGGGGGTGCTCTGGGGTGCCCTCGGGGTGCCCTCGGGGTGCCCTGGGCCCCCACTGTGGCGACGGGTGCCCCTGGGGCCCCCACTCTGGGGTCTCCACCACTTACTCCTCATGTAAACCAAAGTGTAACATTATTACCTTCCAGCAAACTGCACCTCTACTATCATGAAGAAGAAGTAGTACTATTATTATTGTGAGGGAGGGTGCCCTGGGGGTGCCCTGAGGGTGCCCTGAGGGTGCCCTCGGGGTGCTCTGGGGTGCCCTGGGGGTGCCCTGAGGGTGCCCTCGGGGTGCTCTGGGGTGCCCTGGGGGTGCCCTCGGGGTGCTCTGGGGTGCCCTGAGGGTGCCCTGAGGGTGCCCTCGGGGTGCCCTGGGGGTGCCCTCGGGGTGCTCTGGGGTGCCCTGAGGGTGCCCTCGGGGTGCTCTCACTCCCCCTCACGCCCTCTCCTGCCTCTGGTGGCTCTGCTCTTCACTTGTCACTAGTGTACTTACCTAGTTACCTAGGTGTGCTTGCGGGGGCTGAGCTCTGGCTCTTTGGTCCCGCCTCTCAACCCTCAGTCAACTGATGTACAGGTTCCTGAACAACGTGTACAGTGGTTGGGTTTACTGTGATGGAAAGGAAGCCCAGCATTGTTTACCTATATTTAAATGCTGGGAAGGAACTTGGAAGTTCATTTATCCATGGTATAATTGTCATGGATTTTTCTGAAATATTATTTTTTCAATTTTTTTTGCAATGATTAAGCTTTGCGTTAAATTATGTATGATTTTAATATTTTTTATTTGAGCAAAAACTGATATAAATATTTGATCAACCCGTACTTCGCCTATCACAACCTAACTAAATCGTTAATTCAGGTTCTGAATTTAATATCAAAACAAATCAAATCAAATCAAATGTTTATTGAGGTAAAAGTCCATACATTCAAGATGGGTTACAAACATAATGTTGGAGATGTTGAAAAAGCTAGTACAGTACAGTACAATATATACAATGCCTAAAGCCACCAATACGCGCAGTGTTTCAGGCAAGGTGTAGGAAAAAACACTTAGACTAAAACTTAATACTAATTGAGATCAAAGCATAAATTGAGTTGAAAAAGAGAAACAAGGGGGGGGCGGATGGCAGAAATCAGCTGTTATAACCTAACCTTTGACATGATTTGGAAGGTCATTCCACATTCTGGATCCCTTGATTTGTAGACCATTTCTAGTTTGGTTAAGATGCACTCTTTGACTATCAAATAAGTGGGGGATTTACTGGGCGCAATTCCTTAACTGTAGCCTCTGTTTAACGCAACAGTAAAATGTGTATTTGGATGAAAAAACGCTTCTTCGCGGCAGGGGATCGTATTCCAGGGACCTGCCCGAAACGCTACGCGTACTAGTGGCTGTACAAGAATGTAACAACTCTTGTATATATCTCAAAAAAAAAAAAAAAAAAAAAAAAAAGTATTTGTTTCTGGGGTGGTGCCCATAGGATTTGTTACAACCTTCTAGGAAGCATTTAAGATCAGGATTGGCATTACAGTTCAGAGTTTTAAATATAGATAGTGAACACTTGAGAGGATGTACAGTGACTTAATATCTAACATATTCAAAGATTTAAGGATGCCGAGTGCTGTCTGGGACCACAGTTTGTTATTCTAGTAGCAGATTTGTGTTGAGTAATTAGAGGATGTATATGATTTTGGGTAGTAGAACCCCAAGCACAAATACCATAGTTGAGACCTTGGGGGTCTCATAGAGACCTCATAGAGACAGTAATTGTACTGTAATATAATAATATTAATTGGAATAAACTAACTTGGAAAGAAATATTTTAAAATACTGTAATAAAAACCACTTTTTTAGGCAAATCAGGTATTACATACTAGGCCAAGTAGTTTGGTTCTGACTGTTAGGTAAAACATATATATATATATATATATATATATATATATATATATATGTCGTACCTAGTAGCCAGAACGCACTTCTCAGCCTACTATGCAAGGCCCGATTTGCCTAATAAGCCAAGTTTTCCTGAATTAATATATTTACTATAATTTTTTTCTTATGAAATGATAAAGCAACCCTTTTCTCTATGTATGAGGTCAATTTTTTTTTATTGGAGTTAAAATTAACGAAGATATATGACCGAACCTAACCAACCCTACCTAACCTAACCTAACCTATATTTATAGGTAAGGTTAGGTTAGGTAGCCAAAAAAAGCTAGGTTAGGTTAGGTTAGGTAGGTTAGGTAGACGAAAAAACATTAATTCATGAAAACTTGGCTTATTAGGCAAATCGGGCCTTGAATAGTAGGCTGAGAAGTGCGTTCTGGCTATTAGGTACGACATATATATATATATATATATATATATATATATATATATATATATATGTTGTACCTAGTAGCCAGAACGCACTTCTCAGCCTACTATGCAAGGCCCAATTTGCCTAATAAGCCAAGTTTTCATGAATTAATTTTTTTTTCGACTAC
This sequence comes from Procambarus clarkii, assembly GCF_040958095.1. NCBI lineage: Eukaryota > Metazoa > Arthropoda > Malacostraca > Decapoda > Cambaridae > Procambarus > Procambarus clarkii. The sequence goes on from NC_091240.1 coordinate 110,101, forward strand.
CTAACCTAACCTAACCTAACTTTTTCGGCTACCTAACCTAACCTATAAAGATAGGTTAGGTTAGCTTAGGTAGGGTTGGTTAGGTTCGGTCATATATCTACGTTAATTTTAACTCCAATAAAAAAAAATTGACCTCATACATAATGAAATGGGTAGCTTTATCATTTCATAAGGAAAAAAATATAGAAAATATATTAATTCAGAAAACTTGGCTTATAAGGCAAATCGGGCCTTGCATAGTAGGCCGAGAAGTGCATTCTGGCTACTAGGTACGACATATATATATATATATCTATATATATATATATATATACTGTATATATATACTGTATATATATACTGTATATATATATATATATATATATATATATATATATATATATATATATATATATATATATATATATATATATATATATATATATATATATATATATATATATATATATATATATATATATGTCGTACCTAGTAGCCAGAACGCACTTCTCAGCCTACTATTCAAGGCCCGATTTGCCTAATAAGCCAAGTTTTCATGAATTAATTGTTTTTCATCAACCTAACCTACCTAACCTAACCTAACCTAACTTTTTTGGCTACCTAACCTAACCTAACCTATAAAGACAGGTTAGGTTAGGTTAGGTAGGGTTGATTAGGTTGGGTCATATATCTACGTTAATTTTAACTCCAATAAAAAAAAATTGATCTCATACATAATGAAATGGGTAGCTTTATCATTTCATAAGAAAAAAATTAGAGAAAATATATTAATTCAGGAAAACTTGGCTTATTAGGCAAATCGGGCCTTGCATAGTAGGCCAAAAAGTGCGTTCTGGCTACTAGGTACGACATATATATATATATATATATATATACAGTATATATATATATATATATATATATACATATATATATATGCAGTGTATTATTAGAATCACAATTTTGTGCTGTACAGTACTCAATATAATTATTTACAAAAAATGTCAATCTCAATTGACTACATAATACTTTATCATACAAGTAGGAATATTGATTGCAATAGGAACTTAAACTGATGCTGAAAATCCGTGATTTGTCATGTACTGTATCTTAATAATACCCCGTATACTGTTATGCAGTTAGAATGTCGAGTCTGTGAAGATGGGTTCAGTCTGGGAGGAGATAAAGTACCTCGTCTCCTGTTTTGTGGCCATACACTCTGCCATGCCTGCCTGCTTCGGCTACCTACACATGACAACAATATTCATTGCCCATTTGACCGACAGCCCACCCCTATAGGTATGTTAAATAGATAAATTTGATGGATTAATGCATTGTCAAATGACAGTAGAAATATACTTTGTTATATTATTATCACAAAGTATTTGTCTTTTTTATTTTGATTTTTTTGTTTGTATTTTCTTACTTGAACAAGTTGAAACATATTAAAAGATATTATTTTGGTGTCAGATAAAAGGTTCACCTTATTCAAATTGTTCAATAGAACATAAGAGTAATGTACAATTGTGGGGACAGGAGTTACACAAACTAATGAAGCCACTATTACACAAAGTGTTTTGAACAAAACTTAAAATAATTTGGAAAAAAAATTAATGGTGTGAAGGGGTAAACTTTATAATAAAAGAGAACTCGGCTTATTACAGAACTATATTCATTATTATGCATTAACCTTCTCATTTCTTACTATCGACTGAAAACTATTTATTGTATGAGGTCATAAGGTGTCTTATCTTCTTTTCTTCAAGGTGCATCAGGTGTATGGGGCCTGAAGAAAAATTTTGCTCTTCTGGAACTATTGGAGAGACTTTCGTTATCTCGATCTGATGCTGTACTCCTACCCGAAGTCCTCATAAAGCAGCGTGAGGTAGGTTTGTCTTGACACTTGTATAATGGACGTAGACATTCTGTATACTGTATTGCGTTTGTTTAATTCTTATTAACATCGTGGCAAGTAGGGTATTAATGGAAATTTTAGAATTCATATATGTGACATTTCTAATGGAAAGTAATTATATACAGTATATATGTGTGAACATTTGCTAAACTGTACAGTATGTACAGTAGTCATGTATGGGAGCTCATCTCCAAAGGTGACAAAAAATTATTGGAAAGTGTTTTTTTTTTGCATGGTTGGAATAAGGTAAGTGAGAAAGTGGTGGAGGTAAAAAACGTCAGTAATTTCAAAGTGTTATATGACAAAAAGTGGGGGAAAGATGAGACACCAGAAGTGTAGCTCTGTATCCTGTAACTACACTTAGGTAATTACACTTATGTAATTACACTATTTAAGGGCAGTGGCTTCCTTGCCTGCAGTAAGTGCACATTTTGGGCAGACATTGCATGCCTGGAGCTTGCAGTGGTCTGTTTGGCATTCAGGAGTGTCTTTTGATAAACTTCCCTCTGCTTTTATTTGGATTCTTTCCTCGTGGTTCAATGCCTCAATTGGGGATAATTTGATTCATTGCTGTTCCCTGTGAGGTTGGAATTTATGAATAGCCCAGCTTCTGGCTTCTCAGGATTTAGTCTTTAGAGCTATTAACATTTGAGGCATGTCACACATACTTGTAGATGGTCTTTCTTACTTCTGCTGTGGGAAATTGTTTGGCCATCCATAGGTGGAGCTGTTTGCCTCTGTGTGGACGTTATGGTTCCCAATCTATGTTGCACCATTTATGGATCATTAGGCATTTGCAATGGATGAATTTTGCTAGGACTGGGGTTTGTAGCATTCCCTTTGCCTTTCCAGTTTAGCTCCTGTGTTGGCCAAATCAGCCCTGGTTTCCAGCCCTTCTGCCCATTTCCCAATGCTCTTCCCTTCCAGAGTCTCCACCTCTCTGAGTGGATCAGCAGCTCAATCTATCCGGATAGTTTGAGGCTCTCTGCTGAGTGGCGGACCCTTGTCGCTAACCTCCTGCACGACCCGGATTACGCCTCCATAAGGGATCCTTCCTCGTTCATGTTTGGATCTTCTTTTCCTTACTGGATTCGTTATGAGGTTTCAGAGTCATCTTGGCTGATGGACTGTCCTGTTTTTTTTATGGAAGCGTGGCATATGTTTTGTCGTTCCCATACGCTTGAGTGGCAGGAGACTCTTACGGTGATCCAGGTTCTCCTGGGGGGTCACTTTGACCACCTCAATGCATGTTTGTTCGCTCCTGCCCTTCCTCGAGATGTCGGCATTGTTCAGCTTCACGTGCAGGTTCCCACCCTTGTGGGAACCTGGTTCCTTGTCCTGGTTGCTGACAATTTGCACGCCCGTGGCTTTTTGGCGTCGGTCTTGCGGTTATTTTCCTTTCTTGAGCTCTCTTCAGATTGGTTTGAGGAGGTTGTGGAGGCACTTGGGGCTGATCCTGGGTCTGGTGCTTAGGTTTTAACGTTGCAAGTGTCGTCTGCCCTGTTGAAGCTGTTCGCACAGATCCTACGGGATGCAGTGTGTCTGTTTTTGCTTCTCGCCTCGCATGTTGGCAGGCAGTGTTTGCTTCCTCCTTGGAATCTACTTAAGCCCTGGCTCTTAGATTTTCTTTGCTTTTTTGTCCCTTGCTGTTTGCAGAGTCTGCAGTGGTGTAGTATCTGCAGGCGGCTTCTTGCAGTTGTCCCATGTCGGACTTGTTGGTTCTCTGGGGGGCACGTGGGGGGGGGGGTCTTCCCGGGAGGGTCGTGCCAGGGTTTGGGGTTCCTCCCGTTGTGGTAGGCCAGTGGTGCCAGGGCTTGGGGTTCCTCCCATCGTGTTATGCCAGTGGTGCCAGTTTCAGAGCCGGCGCTGCCTTCGGAACCAACGACGTCTGGTGACGGCAATGATCGCTCTGCTTGTAAGTCAGTTTCTTGTAAGGGGCGTTGGCCCTTCCTCGGTTTTGTTGTGGAGCGTCAGGCTTAAAGTTTTTGTTGCCTTCCATTTGGCTTGAATCTGGTGCCTCGTGTGTTCACATGCCTTACCCGGGTCATTGTGGCTTGTCTGCTTCTCTTAAGGGTTCGGGTTCTGGCCTACCTCGACGACTGGCTGGTATGGGTCCCCAGCCTGTTTGCGTGTCTGCTCGCCAGGGATTTTTTTTTTTTTCCCGGCTCGCCGAGTTCAGATTTCTGGTGAACTGGAGAAAATCCCATAAAGTTCCCTCTCAGGTCCGATCTTGGCTGGGTCTTGTGTGGGACTCTTGGACCACTTCCTTGTCTCTTCCTCCGGAGGTTCTGCTTCAGCTGCAATCTTGCCTTCGCCTGTTTTTGGGGGTCTCCCGGATCACCCGGCGGTTGCTTGAGGGTTTGTGCAGGAGCCTGAACTTTGCCGTGATGGTCTACCCGCCGGGTCCGGTTTGACTTCGTCGGCTGTTCTGGTTCCTTTGATGATGTCCCTTCCACCTCTCTCGTGATCGCTAGGTTCAGCCCCCGGGGTCTTTGTGTCAGTTGCTGAGTCACCTGCTTCCTCCTCGAGTTATTCGGGGTTCAGCGCTTTGGCGCCTACCTGAGCCCTCGCCTGATGTGTTCACAGATGCGTCGTCTCTTGGCTGGGGTTTTGTGACAGGTGCTCACCAGATCTGCCAGGGGCGGTAGGATCCATCCTTCCGTCGGGCCCACAGCACGGTGCAGGAGTTTGCGGTGGTGTGGATGTCGCTTCAGAGGGTTCATTGCTTGAACCAAGGGGGGTTCAATGCAGTCCTTGGCTCTTTGGGGCTGGTCGCTTCGGGTTACTCGTCTGCTAAGTTCTCGGGGTTTGGCTCTCCTGGCCGTTCACGTTCGGGGGTTGTCCAGTGTCCTGGCAGACAGCCTGTCCACCAGAATGGATGGTCAACGCTGACTCGTTCAATTGGTTCTGCCAGATGTACGGGGTCTCGGAGGTGGACCTCTTCGCATCGGCGTGGTTGAGGTGTCTCCCATTGTATGTGGCGCCCTTCTGCGACTGTGAGGTCATCGGGGTCGATGCCTTGCGGCAGGACTGGTTGAGGTGGAGTTACCTGTTTCTCTTTCCCCCAGTTCAGCTGTTACTCCAGGTCTTGGCTTGCTTGGAAACTTACCGAGGGAGAGTAGTTCTCTTGGCTCCTTGGGGGGCCAGCCCAGCCTTGGTTTGGACACCAAGCAGGCGCTGCTTGCTTGGTGTCCGAACCTGAGGGTCTTCCTGTGGCTCTGCTTTTTTCAGCAGATCGGACCGGTTTGTTACAAAACTGGTTCGATCTTCTTGAGTCTTCTCATCTGGTCTTTTTGACACAGGTTTATCACCACTTGTATGGTGATCAGATGGCTTCGTTGATGGTGTCCCACATGCGTGCTTCGTCTTGGCGGCAGTATAAAGTTCCTAGCGGTTGTACCTTTATTTCTTGTCCCTTTGTATGTTTACTTCTCTCTCGGTTCGGGTTGTCCTGGCATTCCTTTCGTAGTTGTTTCAGGACCATCATCTTATGGTGAATACTGTCGCCTCGTATCGTGCGGTGCTGGTAGAGCCATTGCAGCTTGCATTCGGGATGGATGTTACTTTTGCTCCATTCCGCAAGCTGTCTTGTGCATTGTTTCACCTCCGGCCCGCTCATGCACCGCCTGAGCCATTCTGGGGCCAGATTCACGAAGCAATTACGCAAGTATGTACGAACCTGTACATCTTTTTTCAATCTTTGGCGGCTTTGTTTACAATTATTAAACAGTTAATGAACTCCGAAGCACCAGGAGGCCGTTTATGATAATAACAACAGTTGATTGGCAAGTTTTCACGCTTGTAAACTCTTTAATAGATGTAACCAAATCTGTCAAAGATTGAGGAAAGATGTACACGTTCGTAAGTACTTTCGTAACTGCTTCGTGAATCTGGCCCCTGGTCGTTGGACTGGGTGCTCCTTTTTTTGTCCCTCCTCCTCAGTTTGTTGTGGCTCCTTCGGTTCAGGATTGTTTTTCCAAAGCACTTATCCTGTTGGCAGTGGCCTCTGGGGGTTGAGTCGGGGAGCTGCATGCTCTCCTCCGGCGCTGGGGTTTCTGTTCTTTTGGTCCTGGTGGTAGGTTTGTTTGCAGCCGTTTACTTCTTTTCTGGCGAAGAATGAGACTACTGCTTTCCAAAGGAGTTCTTGGGTGGTTGATGCTTTGTTGTTTAGGCCAGGGGTGCATCATGTGTTTTGTCCAGTAGCAGCTCTCCGCCGTTACCTGCGCGCCACGGCCTTGGTGGCTGGAGACGCGCTTTGGGTTGATCCGGTTACTCTTCTTCCCTGTTTCAGGGTTCGGGTCTCAGAGGTCGTCCGCAGGGTTATTCGGTCCAGCCAGCCTGCGGTTTATCCTCGTACCCACGATGTTCGTAAGTTTGATGCGTTGGCTGCTGTCTTTGGTAACGTCTTGGGCTGACATTAGGGCACAGGGGTTTTGAAGGTCGAACAGGGTCCTGGCTCCTAAAAACCAGCGTTGAATGTAATCAAACACCATTTTCTGGGTGAGACCCGGAGGTTCCTCAGCAACCATCCCTCCCCCCCCCCTGGTCGGCAGTTTTTCATGTTTTTTTTACATCCAACCTCAGAACTGGGGTGTGGCTAGCCGGCACAGAGATCTGGGGTGCCCCTTTCCCCGCCCCGGAGAGGGGAGGAGCTGTGCAGACAGCGGCGCTGTGACGTCATGCTCATTTGCTCGTTTTCATTTGGGGAGTTCTGTCCAACAGTTCGACTTTCAGTAGCAAATTTTTAGCCAGAATAGGGGTTTGTTTTGGGGCGCTTACCTTTCTGGGTGCCTGACCCAATCGATGACAGACATAGAATGCTTTCAACCACATGGGAGGGGGGGGGGGGGTTTCTATAGGCCATTCCTTCTCATGCCTCTCTGAGGGGGTCTGATTCTGGCTCGTGGTCCCTGGTAGGCCTAGAACTCCATTCGCTTGACTGATGCCAAGGTCTGATACATTCATATCAGCCCAGATAGCTCTGGGGGAGCCTCTGAGTCTCACCCAGAAAATGGCGTTTCATAACATTCAGCGCTGGTTTTTCAGCCTCCAAGCTGACAGTCCGGCTGCCAGCTCGGTGCGCTGGGACCCCCCCTCTTCCCCTCCCAGACGGGGGAGGAAGATAGCACGAACGAGCGGTGCATGGTGAGATGACATGTTGCTTGTTAGCTTGTTTTTCTTTGGTGGCATTTCTAGCCTCTGTTCAGTCTTGGATTGCAAATATTATCTAATATTAGTCCAGTAGCACCAGGGAGCCTCTGGGGCTCTACCCAGAAAATGGCATTTCATTATATTCAACGCTGTTTTTTGTAGGGGAGAAGGGAGTGGGGCCAACCTTTGCATAGGTGTTTGCAAGTCTGCCTCAGGAAGCCAGTTTTTTATATAGTGTTTGAATTTTGTAGCATTACGTCCTATTATATGGGTTAGTTTTAGGTTAGGCAAAGAGCTATAAAATGGAATGTTAATCAACATGATATGTCCAAAACTGTTAGAATCAGATTGCCAAAGCTTTGTTGAGAGGACAAAGCACACCAGCACTTCTCTGTTAGCTTCATGCTCCTTTGATACATCACTTTTGTATTAGATTCATTAGTATTTTACTTACAGCTTGGTATATCTTGTGATGAAGATGAAGACCACTTAGCTGTAGTCTATTGCACAGTATGTGCATCCCACCTATGCCTCGAGTGCTCCGAGCGCACCCACTCCACAAGAACACTTCACAAGCATAAACGCATCCCTTTATCTGGTTAGTGCATAAGCATGTATGTTTTGTGCTTAAAAGATAATTTTCTGTGGGTAGCTCCTTCGGCTCCCTGGAGCTATCTGGCTAATGTGTGATATATTAGACTGGGGCATTAAGTCAATGGAGTTCAGCCTACCGGGGACCACAAGCCAGAACCTGACCCGCTCAGAGAGGTTCAGGGAGCAATGGCCCTGGAAAACCCCCCTGTGGTTGGGGGTTTTCCTTATCTGCCATCGACCGGGGTTAGGCACCCAGAAAGGTAGGCATAACAAAACAAACCCCACATGGGAAGAAAAGTACATTGAAAAACAGAAAAGAGTGGCAGAACTCCGATCGGCGCGGCAGTAAAGTGTGATGGTTGCTTGTTTGCTTGTTTCCTTGTGATTGTAGGGAGTTTCTACCTCTCTGTTCGTTTTTTTTTTTTTTTTTTTTTTTTTTTACACCATGTGGGGTTTGTTTTGTTATGCCTACCTTTCTGGGTGCCTGACCCCGGTCGATGGCAGATAAGGAAAACCCCAACCACAAAGGGGTTTTCCAGGGCCATTGCTCCCTGAAACCTCTCTGAAGGGGCCAGGTTCTGGCGCTGGTCCCTGGTAGGTCTGAACTCCTTAGCTAATGTCCCGGTCTAATATAACATACATTAGCCCGATAAGCTCCAGGGAGCCTCCGGGGCTCACCCAGAAAATGGCGTTTCATTACATTCAACGCTGGTTTTTAAGGAGACATAATTTTACGTCTTTTGTGCAGAAGCGGGTAGACGAAAACGGACATAAAGTTATGTCTGGGAGGGAGGAAAGTTTAACTAGGGGAGCAAGTTTGAGCGCCTTAATACTTGCTTGTTTGCCCTTGTGCTTTCTCGGGATATTGTCCTTGTGCAGCTGCACGTGCAGGTTCCTACCATTTCGGCGTCCATGGTTGCTGAGAATTTGCGCGCCTGTCGCCATTTGGCTTTGGTCTTGTGCTTCTTTTCCCTTCTCGAGCTGTCTTTGGTCCTGGCTTGAGGAGGATGTGGAACCGTTGAATGCCGGGCCTTCGTTTGGTGTGCTCAGGCGTCGGCCGCACTGTTGAAGCTGTTTGCGCCTATCCTGAAGGAGGCGGTATCTCTGTTCTTTGCTTGTCGTCTCATGTGCCAACAGGCTGTGCTCACTCTCTCTTTGGAATCAGCTTGGGCCATGGCTCTAAGGTTTTCATCGCCATTTTGTCCATTGCTGCTTGTAGTGTCTGCTGTTACACAGTTTCTGCAGGCGGCTTCGTCTAGTTGTCATCCTATATCGGACTTGTTGGTTCTCCGGTGCAGCCATTCTCCATTCTTGGAAGGGTTGTCCCAGAGCTTGGGTTCTGCTGGTCGAGGTAAGCCATTGGTGCCAGCTTCTGAGCCGACGATGCCTTCAAAGCCGGCGTCGTTTGGTCGGCAAGATGATTGCTCTGTTTGGCGACCAGCCTTTCGTAAAGGGTGTCGGCCCTTTTGCAGTTGGGGGGGGGGGGAGGCTCGCTCTGTTTGATCGCGCTTGGTCCCACGATTCGTGGGCGTTTTCGGTCATGTCATCTGGCCTGTTGGACAGCTTCTCAGTAGGCTGAACTCCATAGACTAATGCCCCGGTCTAATATATCATACATTAGCCTGATAACTCCAGGAAGCCTCCTGGGTTCACCCAGAAAATGGCATTTCATTACTTTCAATGCTGGTTTTCTGTGGGGAGCCCCTACGGCTCCCTGGAGCTTATCGGGCTAATGTGTGTTATGTTAGACCGGGACATTAGCTAAGGAGTTCAGACCTACCAGGGACCAGCGCCAGAACCTGGCCCCTTCAGAGAGGTTTCAGGGAGCAATGGCCCTGGAAAACCCCATATGGTTGGGGGTTTTCCTTATCTGCCATCGACCGGGGTTAGGCACCCAGAAAGGTAGGCGTAACAAAACAAACCCCACATGGTAAGAAACTACAACAAAAACCGAACAGAGAGGTAGAAAACTCCCTACAATCCCAAGGAAACAAGCAAACAAGCAAACATCACACTTTACTGCCGCGCCGATCGTCCGCGCAGCCCTCCCCACCCCGGGAGGGGGAGGGGGGAGCCCCGGACCTACCGCGCCGGCTGCCAAGCTCCAGTTCGTTCGCTTATGTCAACCGGGATTGACGCTTCTCTGGCCTCAGTTTCCTAGGCGGTGTTTGCCTTGTGTGGTGTTCACTGCCGTGTGTTGTGGTGTGCGGTGGCCAGGAGTACTTCATCAGTGCCGGGGCTGCATGTGCTTAGTGGCTGACTTCCCTAAGCGCCCTGTGAGTACTGCCCTTGCGTTACAGGGTTATCTTCCCTGGGGCGTTCGGGAACCATTCCCGTAGAGGTTCTTGCTGCTCGGCATTTGCCTCGCCCTTGGGGCCAGCTGGGGCTTGGGGCCCTTGTTTGGCCCTGGGTAGGGATTGGTATTGTGCTGGTTAGGGCGTCAAGGTGTTGCGCAGCCTGCCACCTAAGCGGCGGCCGGTTTCTGTTGCCTCTGGAGACGGTGTACTTTTGCGGGGTTTTTCTTTTGTTTTTCATTTTCTTGCCTGGTGGGGGTCTGCCTAAGGTGGTTATAGTTCCACTGGTAGTGTTTGGCGGCCCTCTGCTAGGCCCCCGTGCTTGTACACGTCTCGGGGGTTTTCAGTGCTATAATCTACCCTCTTGTTTTGTTTGGGTTTCTTAACCGGTTAGCAACACCTTGCCCGGGCTTCCCGTAGTTGTTACCCTACGGGCCCTGGAAACCCCTGTCTGGGCTCGGGGGACCATTGAATGTGTCTTCCGGGTTCCAACCCGTCTTGTACGGGATCGTTGGTTGCTGTTCCCTTGTCTCCGGGTGACAGTCGCCATTTTTACCTCCGTCATGCTGCCTGTTGGGTCACTGACACCTTGACCCGGAGTCTTGCGAGTGATTCTCTGCTTGTTCTCCAGTACTCTCCTGATGTTATTACTGTTCAGAGTACAGGCGGCATCCGTGTTGCAAGCTAGGTTAGGTTGCTGCAACATGCTAGGTTGGTTTCCCACTCGAATGCCCCGTGGCCGCCCCGTTTGGTTAGGTGCTGCTCGCCCCTTTCTCTCCATGTTCCCGGCTCCGGACCGTCTGCGTGTTTCTGGGTCGGGGCGGGGTTCAGTTGCGGCAGAGACTCGGGCGGTTTTCGGGGGATGCCCCGTTCGGGTTGGGGACGGAGGTTTGAGCCTGTGCCTCCTGCCAAGGCTTCTGGGTCTTACCAGCGGCCCTTTCTTGTTGCCTTTCCCATGGGCTCTTGCTTTTCTTTAAGGGCGGAGGGCTTGGAGGCCGGCTCTGCCCCGGGGCCTCTGTTGTTGGTTCCCGGGGCTGTGGGGGATGCCTACTAGCAGTTCTGGGGCGGTTTTGCCCCTTCAGGGGTTTTTCTGCTGTTGGGCGTCGTTTTTTCGCCCTTCCAGTCTGCTAGCTTCCCACATTTGCTGACGTGTTTTTGTGTATTAAGCGTCAGTCACAGCCCCTGCTGGCGGCCATTTTCGTCTGCCGGTTTCACGGCATGGCCACCAGGGCGGCGTTGCGGTTTGTTTACATGCGTCTGGGTGTGCGAGCGAGCGTCTCTGGTGAGTTTTCAAAAAATTTGCAGGGTTTTTGTTCTCCTGTTGTCGTTTCTTTGTTTTCTGGTGTTTTCTTGCCGTTGCCTGTTCCTCTGGGAACGTTTGGGTGTTGATTTTGGGTCTGAGCCTCTGGGTTTAGGCTCAGTGCCCCTGGCTGGTATGCTTGCTCCCACACCTTGCCCCTCGGTTTTCGGTCTGTTGGGACCGTTTTCCCAGGGCGTTCTGCTGGGGTCTGTGCTTTGCCTTTTAGTGGTGTTCTCCGCCGGCAATTGTGGTGGTTTGGGCTCCCCCTGGTTCGATTCTGGGTTCCTTTGGGTTCCTTGGTTTCGTTCTGGAGGTTTCTTCCTCTTGGGCCCCCTTTTGTGGGTTCAGGGGACTTTGTTTCCTCGTGTGACCCGGTTCTGCCTTTTGGGGTTCCGGGGTCTTCCTGGCTTGCAGACTGAGCTTTTTGGGTCTTGGCACATGTTGTGGTTGTGCTGGGACTTTGTGGTTTTGCTGTCGAGGTGGGCCTTTTGATGCAGTTTTGTGCCTTCTTTGCCTGGCCGGCGTAGTGCTCTTTGTCACTAGTCGGCGGCTTGTGCTTTTACAATATATGTCCTCACCTAGTTGTGCTTGTGGGGGTTGAGCTCTGGCTCCTTGGTCCTGCCTCTCAACCGTCCGTCAACAGGTAATTACCTAAGTGTAATTACCTAAGTGTAGTTACAGGATGAGAGCTACGCTCGTGGTGTCCCGTCTTCCCAGCACTCTTTGTCATATAACGCTTTGAAACTACTGACGGTCTTGGCCTCCACCACCTTCTCACTTAACTTGTTCCAACCGTCTACCACTCTATTTGCGAAGGTGAATTTTCTTATATTTCTTCGGCATCTGTGTTTAGCTAGTTTAAATCTATGGCCTCTTGTTCTTGAAGTTCCAGGTCTCAGGAAGTCTTCCCTGTCGATTTTATCAATTCCTGTTACTATTTTGTACGTAGTGATCATATCACCTCTTTTTCTTCTGTCTTCTAGTTTTGGCATATTTAATGCTTCTAACCTCTCCTCGTAGCTCTTGCCCTTCAGTTCTGGGAGCCACTTAGTAGCATGTCTTTGCACCTTTTCCAGTTTGTTGATGTGCTTCTTAAGATATGGGCACCACACAACAGCTGCATATTCTAGCTTTGGCCTAACAAAAGTCATGAACAATTTCTTTAGTATATCGCCATCCATGTATTTAAATGCAATTCTGAAGTTAGAAAGCATTGCATAGGCTCCTTGCACAATATTCTTAATGTGGTCCTCAGGTGATAGTTTTCTATCTAGAACCACTCCTAGATCTCTTTCTTTATCAGAATTCTTTAAAGATTTCTCACATAATATATAGGTTGTGTGGGGTCTATGTTCTCCTATTCCACATTCCATAACATGACATTTATTAACATTAAATTCCATTTGCCAAGTGGTGCTCCATATACTTATTTTGTCCAGGTCTTCTTGAAGGACATGACAATCATCTAAATTTCTTATCCTTCCTATTATCTTAGCATCATCAGCAAACATGTTCATATAATTCTGTATACCAACTGGTAGATCATTTATGTACACAATAAACATCACTGGTGCAAGAACTGAACCCTGTGGTACTCCACTTGTGACATTTCTCCATTCCGATACATTGCCTCTGATTACTGCCCTCATTTTTCTATCAGTCAGAAAATTTTTCATCCATGATAGAAGCTTACCTGTCACCCCTCCAATATTTTCCAGTTTCCAGAACAACCTCTTATGTGGAACTCTGTCGAAAGCCTTTTTTAGGTTCAGATAGATGCAGTCAACCCAGCCATCTCTTTCCTGTAATATCTCTGTGGCCCGATCATAGAAACTGAGTAAATTCGATACACAGGATCTTCCTGATCGAAAACCATACTGTCTGTCTGATATTATATCATTTCTCTCCAGGTGTTCTACCCATTTAGTTTTGATTAGCTTTTCCAATACTTTCACTATTACACTTGTCAATGATACAGGTCTATAATTAGTAAAGTAAAAAATAAAAGGTGTATCGGTTCCTGTGCCTCTTGGGCTCTGTCATGTCTACATGTGACATTGTATGGGGGTCAGCCTCGTTACTTGTGTGAGGAGTCGCCACATTACTTCTTAGTGCTTTCCCGTTCCCATTCTGACACTCATAAAAAAAAAAAAAAAAAAAAAAAAAAAACTAATTCTATCTGTGGCTCTTTTGGGTACTCAGTTTCCACCTGTGTCCCCTAGTGCGTGTGCCCCTTGTGTTACATATCCTGTCCTTCTCAACCCTGTCGATTCCCTTGGGTATCTTGTATGTGGTGATCAAGTCTCCCCTCACTTTTCCAGCGAAGTGTGGTTTCATTCCCGTAGTCTCTCCTCATGACTTCGGTAGTGTACTTTTTCTTTCTGAAGGGGTTCTGTTCCCTTCTCTGTTGACTGGGCGCTGGGGGAGCAGCTTGCTCTGTTGCCTCTCGCTTGGTCCCGCTGTTGGTGGGCGCTTTGGGTTGTCTTCCGGCCTCTGCTGGCGTCGGAGGACGGCTTCTCCCCCTTGGGGGGGGTTCAGAGCTGGCGGGGTGGGCTTCTTCCCTGCGCTTCGTCATTTCCTCTTCGTGGGTGCGTGGGGCGTGGTCGATCCGCCCCATCCTTCTGGGCTTCCCGTCTGCTCTTTGCAGTCATGAGTTTTTCCCGTCTGCTCTTTGCAGTCATGAGCTTTTCCAGTCTGCAGTTCTTCTGGACTACTTCCGTCTGCGCCCTGGATCCTCTGCCCTGCTCGGAGGACTGTTGTCTCCTGTTCGGATTCTGTTAGGGCCGGGTGCATGGATGGTGGACCTGGACCTCCAGGTCACTTCTTGGCACGTTCCTCTCCAGTTTTTCTGGGGCTAGCACGGTTGGTAATTACCTATGTGTACTTATCTAAGTGTAGTTACAGGATGAGAGCTACTCTCGTGGTGTCCCGTCTTCCCAGCACTCTTTGTCATATAATGCTTTGATTATAATTGTCATATTGTCATATAATGATTGTCATATGTCATAATATGTCTTCATATGATTGTCTTACAATGCTTTGGTGGTGGGGCTTCAGGTTTGCTGTTTTTATTGCATTCCCTGTTTTGTGAAGGGCACTTTGTATACTCTTTGCATCTTTACCGGATCTTAGTGCCCTGTCTGCGTCTGAGATTCGGTGTCTGGCCTACCTCGACGACTGGCTGGTGTGGGCTCCCAGTCAGTCCGCTTGTCTGCTCGCCAGGGGATGGTTCTTTCCAGATCGCTGGGTTTGGTTTCCTGGTGATCTGGAGGTTTTACCTTCTGTTTCCGTCCCGGGTTCGGACCTGGGCCTTGTTTCAGGCTCTTGGGCCCCTCATTGTCTTCCCTCCAGAAGTGTTACTGTGGCTGTGGTCCCGCCTTTGGCTGTTCGGGAGGGGGTCCCGGGTTGCTCAGCGGTTGCTTGGGCGGTTGTGCGGGAGTTTGCACTTCGGCGTGCTTGTCTGCCCGCGGAGTCGGGTTTGGCTCCGGCGTCGGTTGGTTCCTACGGAGACTCCACTTCCGCCTCTTGCATTCCTTGGGTTCCTCTGGGGATCTGGTGTTGGTGCTGCGTCACCAGCTTCCTCTTTGGGGTTTTCGGGGTTCCGTGCCTTGGCGGCTCCCCGAGCCTTCGCTCGATGTGTTCACGGACGGGTCGTCTCTCGGCTGGGGCTTTGTGACCAGTGCTCACCAGGTCGGCCGAGGTTGATGGAGTCTGTCTGTCCGTCGGGCTCACAGCCCGGTTCAGGTGTTCATGGCTGTCTGGTTTGCGCTTCGGAGGGTTTGGGTCCCTAGGTACTCTACCATTCAGCTCTGTTTGGACTGTTCTCCGGTGGTTCTTGCCGGAACCACAGGGGGTTTGGTTAACCGTGTGGTTCGTGTCCGGGGTGTGTCCTGCGTCCTGGTGGACAGCTGTCTCGGTTCATTCCTCTTCGTGGGTTGGCCAGTCGTCGCCAATGCGTTTTGTTGGCTCTGTTGGGCTTATGGACTCATGGCCATGGACGTCTTCGGGTCGGCGTGGTCTAGGCGTCGCCCGTTTTGTGGCGCCTTTCCCACCTGCGAGGACTTCACGGTGGAGGCTTTCGGCAGGCCGAGGTGGGGGGTACCTGTACCTCTTCTCCCGGTCCAGCTGTTGCTTCGGGTTCTGGCTCAGTTGCAGCCCATTCCCACGAGAACAGTCCTTATGGTTCCACTGTGGCCGGCCCGGCCTTCTTTTCAGACGCTGCTTGATAGGTGTCCGTACCCGGGGCGTTTTTCCTGAGGCTTCGCCTCTTTCAGCAGGCCGAATCGGTCCTGTCCGTGACTGGTTCGCCCTTCTCTTTGGCTCTTCGCGTCTGGTATTTTGACGCAGGTATCGCCATCTCTATGGTGTTCAGGTGGCTTTGTTGACGGTGTCCCACCTGCGAGCTTCGTCTTGGAGACTGTATGACGTTTATTGCGTCTTCTCGCGTTTTGTTTCCCCTCCGGCCTGCTCATGAGTCGCCTGAGCCATCCTGGTCCTTGTTCAGGGTGCCTTCTTCTCTTCCCCTCAGTTTGTGGTAGCCCCTTCGGTTTCAGTTTCCTCCTCTTTGGTACTGGTGGTAGCTTTATTGGTGTGCAGCCTTTCTCTGTCCTGGCGACGGTCGAGACGGCTGCTTTCCGGAGGGGTTCTTGGGGTATTGGTACTTGTTTGGTTTGGCCGGGGGGTGCGTCCTGTGTTGTCCAGTTGTGCTTTTTGCTGTTGCCGGCGTACCGTGCCTGGGGATGCGCTGTGGTTGATCCGGTTCCTTCGTTCCCTGTTTTCAGGGCTCGGGTCTCCCGGGTCGTCCGCAGTGTTTTCCTTCTTACTGCGGTCTGTCTTTGCGCCCGTGCTGTTCAGACGTTTGCAGCAATTGCTGCTGTGTTGGTGACGTCTCGGGCTCATTTCGGGCGCAGGGAATTGTGGGTCGCACAGGTTTTTGGCCGCCCATCCATGTGTGCATCTGTTCTTGGGCGTTCTTGTTGCCTTGGGTCGCAGGTTTGCGACCGGTTGTCTTGGCTTTGCGTTGCAGAGTTTGTGGCGGCCGCCTACCGGGTTAGCCCTTTCTTTTCCTTCTCTTTGGGTATGAAGCTCCAGGGAGCCGTAGGGGCTCCCCACAGAAAACCAGCGTTGAATGTAATGAAACGCCATTTTCTGGGTGAGCCCCGGAGGCTCCCTGGAAACCCTCCCTCCCACCGGTCGGCGTTTTTTTCGCGTTGGTTGACGCTTAGCTTCCGAACTGGAGCTTGGCAGCCGGCGCGGTAGGTCCGGGGCTCCCCCCTCCCCCCTCCCGGGGTGGGGAGGGCTGCGCGGACGATCGGCGCGGCAGTAAAGTGTGATGTTTGCTTGTTTGCTTGTTTCCTTGGGATTGTAGGGAGTTTTCTACCTCTCTGTTCGGTTTTTGTTGTAGTTTCTTACCATGTGGGGTTTGTTTTGTTACGCCTACCTTTCTGGGTGCCTAACCCCGGTCGATGGCAGATAAGGAAAACCCCCAACCATATGGGGTTTTCCAGGGCCATTGCTCCCTGAAACCTCTCTGAAGGGGCCAGGTTCTGGCGCTGGTCCCTGGTAGGTCTGAACTCCTTAGCTAATGTCCCGGTCTAACATAACACACATTAGCCCGATAAGCTCCAGGGAGCCTCCGGGGCTCACCCAGAAAATGGCGTTTCATTACATTCAACGCTGGTTTTTTATCAGTAATATACAGTATGATGTATTATTGTTGCCTCGAACTGTCATAATTGGGAATGAGTGGCCATTTTATGACAAATTAGCCAATGCCACAGTGTGCACAGAACCACTTAGAGAAGAACATTTCATCTGTTCCTGCCTCACCTATTTATGACTCCTAGCTCTGGTGCTTTTTCAAACAGAATTCTCATGGGTTGTTTGGTGATATTAGTGATTATTTAATTATTTGTGATGCCTGGGCTTGCCATGTGGTATCCCGGGGGGTCTTCACTGAATGTGGTCCTCCTTCCCTCTGGTGTTTCATGGACCTGCTCAGCTGTGTACTCTTCTCCACACTTATTTACAACTTACCGAACAAAGGTGTTATAGAGGTAATTCATCCTTGCTCAGCATGTTCCTGATTTTTCCTCTTTTCACGTGCCTCAGACCCTTGCTTTATTATGGACCTGTCTGTTCTCAGTTCATATATTCCTTGTTCCATGAACCTGATGACCATAGTGATCCAACTATCAACTGAGTCTTTGCTTATTTCCTTGGATTATTGGGACTCTTATTAGCATATTTTCATTCTACCTAGGTTTAAGAATTGGTAGGTTTCAGAATGGGGCACCTCTGTTCACACTTCGGGTGTTCTTTGGTTTGAATGTGGCACCCCTATATTTTCACCAGACTGGCTCGGGTTCGAGCTCTGGCCTACTTTGACAACTGGTTGGTTTGGGGTTCCAGGCATTCACCTTGGCTTTTACCCAGGAATCTTTCAAGTCATCATGTGTAAATTTCAGTTGGTGTCCACTGAGGTATTGCCTTGCTTTGGTTGATTTGGGATATCAGAATGGCCTGCTGTTCTCTCTCACAGTCATCTCTTCTGTGGATGTTGCTGGGTAGGTCTTGTCGTTAACGCTGGGACCACAAATACTTGTTGGGCAACCTGAATTTTGCCTGTGTGGTTCTCACTCTGTACCTTATTTAGCTAAAGGAGCTTACCACTTCCTTCAGTGGGCATCCTTGCCTTATACTGCCACATTATGCCTGATGTGGAACGTGTATCATCATTATCCTCTTCAAAGTCAAATGTACTCTCACCTGACTTGTAAATAAAAAGTACACAAAGACTAAAATCTCCATGTGCAAGATTGGTAGAAAAGCTTCAAACCATCCATATGGGCTCTACTACTGATACTCTGAAAGAGGTGAAACTAAAGCAGTATAAACAATTAGGCACAGCCTCTGCTGCAGAGATATCAGACCAGAAGGCAGGCGCTGTGGGATCTGACACCACAGTACCTAGAGCCCTGCACAACTGACAAACAAAGACATTCTACACAGTCCAGATCTTAAGAGCATCTGTCACCCTGAGGCTTGCCTTGTAATTCACCCCCATGAGAAACCTGGACAGCTTGGGCACCGAGACATGGAACTGCCACGTACATTTCACATTGCAGAAATGGAGCATACAATGCAACATCAATCACCTCAAAGAATGAACCCCTTAAATAAACATTAAATGCTAAGCTGGCCTCCTTCCAGTCTAGTCCCTGACTGCAGCAAAGGGTATGCCACTTACTCAATGAAAACAAAGGGTTGTGTACTGAAAGTGGCATTTGGATGCTTGTCTCCATATGTTAGGTCAAGTTAGACGGTCATCCATGTGGATAACTAGTGGATAACATCCATGTGGACTTTTATTGTACTTGTGGTGCTATTTTATACAAGAGTAGGAATAGGATTGTTCATGTAAATGTCCCAGGGACAGCTGGCATTTTTTTGTGATATTCCATCTCTCGTGGAGTGTGTTATACTCTTGGTTGTTGTCTTGGGCCACTCAGTTTGTTAAACGTTTTTAGCCACATTGCACAATTGCCAGTATACAGTAGACACAACTGTGTACTAGAATCCAGTAAGAACACACTTCAAGTGTACCAAATTATAGTAGTAGTAACTGGAGCTTTAGAGTTTACATGTTTGTCAATTAAGTCCGAGTGTTTCAGGACTATTTATCTTTGTAAAACCCTCGTTCAATAGTGTTTGAGTTTACAATCACACTCCAGATATATTTTTGTACCTCTAGCTTAAATCTATAGAAATAAATCCCTGTATGATTCCAGAAGCTATTATTTTCAAAAGCCCTTTTACCCACTATAAATGTCTTTAACTTGCCATATGAAGTAGAAGTTCTGTATAAGGTATGCCCTGGAAAACCCTGGTATAACACAGAGTCTTACTGTCCTCTGAGGAGGTTTCTCAGAGGTTTACAAATACCCATAGGATCACTATATTTACATTCCCCTTCTTTATTAAGTAAGGATGAGTAGAAAGAAGCTAATGTCCTAACACCCTCAGGGCTAGACACCAAACACCACTGAGGATCAAAGAGCAACCTTAGGCCATCCTTTGGCAACCCCAAGTTCCCCTTTTCCCTGGAGGAGAAGAGTATTCCAGAACAGAGCCAGCATTTTCCTGAGTGGAATGAGATCCATAAGAAAGAGAACAAGCATCCCCAAAAGAAGTCCTCATTCCTTTGGTCATCGAATCCCCAAGGATGTTTCAAAGAAACAACGGGGATGTGAGAGGGATGGAAGGTTCAGCCTCCTCAGCCATAAGCCTGGACATTGGAACTCTTGAAAATGCTCTGACAAACCTCTCTTGCTTGACCCTGGGAACCCCCATGCCCATAGATATTTCAAGGCCTAAACCAACAGAAGAGGCAAAGTAGTAAATGCAACTAAATCTGGATAAATCTGGCTCTGGGTGGGAGATGCAGAGGCCCCAGAAGAGGTAAGAGTAAAATTTGGGTAAGTATCTATGACCAATTACTTGACGTTCTCTTAATGGAATAACATGGGAGCAACCACCCTGCCAATCATGAAGGCTGCTCAAGCAAAACAGAAGTTTGACGATAACATACCTTGAACACCCAAGGATAAAAGATCTCTTGAATCTCTTGAACAACAGGCTGAGGGGCAGAGACAGGAGGAAACAACACACAGCAGTATCAGGTCCAGAGGAAGGCATTGCCATGCTCACCACCAAGAATCAGAACTGAGGGGGGGGGGGGGGGGGGGGGTAAACTGGCACCAAGTTAGGCATTAACTAACAAGGAAGTCTTGAAACATACCAGTTCTTTCTTCATTGAGATGTAATAATTACTGTACTTGGCTGCTGCTACTTCCGTAACCATTCTTTTGTTGTTTCATGCCTTAAAATTATTTTTGCTTTTCTTTTATGTGCAATAATATTGATCTTAATACAGAATTAACAAAATTTTCAGAAAAACCTCGTGAGAAACCGAGATGTGCTGATCATTCTTTTCACCCAGTGGAGTTTGTATGCCTAGAAGAAGGGTGTCAAGCAGCCCCACTAATGTGTTTCATCTGCAAAGATTACAAACATACTAAACATAAGGTAGTGTTTATTATGAATAACAGTTGTGTGTGTGTGTGTGTAATTACCTAAGTGTAGTAACAGGATGAGAGCTACGCTCGTGATGTCCGTCTACCCAGTACTCTTTGTCATATAACGCTTTGAAACTACTGACGGTTTTGGCCTCCACCACTTTCTCACCTAACTTGTTTCAACCGTCCACTACTCTGTTTACAAAAGTGAATTTTCTTATATTTCTCCGGCAGCTTTGTTCGTTAGTTTAAATCTACGACCTCTTGTTCTTGAAGTTCCGGGTCTCAGGAATTCTTCCCTATCAATTTTTTCAATTCCTGTTACTATTTTGTATGTAGTGATCATATCGCCTCTTTTTCTTCTATCTTCTAGTTTTTGCATATTTAATGCCTCTAACCTCTCCTCGTAGCTCTTGTCCTTCAGTTCTGGGAGCCACTTAGTGCCATGTCTTTGCACCTTTTCCAGTTTGTTGATGTGCTTCTTAAGATATGGGCACCACACAACTGCTGCATATTCCAGCTTTGGTCTAACAAAAGTCGTGAACAATTTCTTTAGTATTTCGCCATCCATGTATTTAAAAGCCATTCTGAAGTTAGAAAGTGTTGCAAAGGTTCCTCACACAATGTTCTTAGTGTGGTTCTCAGGTGATAGTTTTCTATCTAGAACCACCCCCTAGATCCCTTTCTTTGTCAGAATTCTTTAAAGATTTCTCACATAATTTATAGGTTGTGTGGGGGTCTATCCTCATTTCCTTCTATTTTCTAGCTTTGGCACATTTAACACCTCTAGCCTGTCTTCGTAACTCATGCTTTTCAGTTCTGGAAGCCATTTTGTAGCATGCCTTTGCATCTTTTCCAGTTTATTGATGTGTTTCATGAAATATAGACACTATACAACTTTTGCATATTCCAGTTTTGGTCTCACAAAATTCACAAACAGTTTCTTTTGTATTTCACCATCCATATAATTAAAAGCAAGTGAAGCTGGAAAGTGATGCATACGCTCCTAACACAATGTTCTTTATGTTGACCAGATCACACACTAGAAGATGAAGGGACGACGGCGTTTCGGTCCGTCCTGGACCATTCTCAAGTCGATCGACTTGAGAATGGTCCAGGACGGACCGAAACGTCGTCGTCCCTTCACCTTCTAGTGTGTGGTCTGGTCAACTTACTTTAGCCACGTTATTGTGACTAATCGCCTGCATGTTCTTTATGTATTCCTCTGGTGACAGTCACCAGAGAATCACCCCTAGATCTCTTTGTTGAGAGTTCTTTAAGGGGCCGGGAACCGAAGAAATATTCAAATTATGTGAAAATTACTCATAAATGTTAAACAAATTTCCAACTTATTGGCTTCAGCGTTGTGAAAGTTTCATCCCAATATTTTCAGAAATAGATTTTTGACAATGTTTTAAAAAAAATGTTTGTTGACAAGGAGAACTCCTCCTATTACAGGCATACCTCAGAATAAGAGTTTAATCCGTTCCTGGAGACGCCTCGCCTTCCGAAAACTCGCATTCCGAAGTTAATTTCCCCATAAGAAATAAAGGGAAATGAATTAATCCGTTCCTGACTACCCCAAAAACCCCACATCAAACTAAATTTTTATACCTAATTTACCTAATTCATCTAAATAAACCTACAAAACTGTGTTCCAGTTATTACTTACCTTGCTGTCGAGTGCTGTAGGCGTATGGAAGATGGTGAGGAGGGGGGAGGAGGAGAGGAGTTACTGTTTGGAAGGGGAGTCCCCTTCCATAATCACATCACATAACCCCATGCCTTGTAACACTATGGATACCACTTCTCTTTCTAAATTTTTCAAACCAGCCCCTGCTTGCCTTAAACTCTTTCTTATCTGCATCACTCGTTGCAGGGGTATTCTTTAGAAGGTCTTCGTGCAACACCCAGGCTTTCTCACAAATAATGGCCTCCGAAACACTATCACCCCTCAACTCCTTGTCGTGTATCCAAATTAATAACAACTTTTCCACTTCTTCAAGTATTTGTGGTATTTGTGCCGTTAATGTTCTTACTCCTTTTGCCACTTTAGCACCCATAATCTTATTTTTCTTCTTAAGTATAGTGCATATTGTTGATGTGGCTTTGTTGTACTGCCTACAAAGTTCAACAACACGTGTACCGTTCTCATGCTTCCGAATGATCTCTTGTTTCTCCTCTATTGTCATCCTCACAGGAGCTTTCTGGCCTTTATCCTTACCACCGGCTTTCTTGGGACCCATGGTGAGATATATAATAACAAATTGTATAGACAAATCACCAAAAATCCAACAAAACACTGAAAATCCGCGAGAAGAATTGATGTGGGGGTAGTCACTGAGCGCCAGACAATAATAAACTGAGGGGCGGCGGGGCGGAGGGGCGACGAACGCGCTAGGTCGGCTGTACGCGTATCAACAAACTCGCGTCCAAACTCGCCTCCCGAAGTAACCCTCGCCTTCTGAGACAAATTTTTGGAGTAAATACACCTCGCCTTCCGAAAACCTCGCATACAGGGACAATCGCATTCCGAGGTACCACTGTACCTGGAACTAAGGAACAATGCAGTAATAAAGAGATGCAAGCACCTGTTTGATGAACCAAGAAGAATAATAATAGTTAGAAGTGTCCACAAAGTGGATATACAGCTGGGGCCTTTATAGCATTGCTGAGTAATACATAATAACATAAATAATAATGAGTAGGTATGTTATTATGCTCTATTTTGTTATATATCATATAAATACATTTCCCAATGTTAATATCTGTTACTTTCACCAATGTCCACAATTTTTTTTTTTTTAAGGTTTTTTCTTTTTTTTTCTTTTTTGTTTATTATCTGATTTTGTTGTAATGTTTACACCTTGTAAGGTGCACACCCGTCCTTAACTATGTGAAGATAAAATGTAATTGGTCAACAAATAAATTTGCCACAGCTAGCAGAACTTGTGACTTTGAATTTTTTTTTTTTTGGGGGGGGGGGATTTTTTCACAGATTTCAAACTCTATTCTTTGTCTTTCTAGGTTGTTTTGATGATTAGGGACCAGATTAGGGCTTTATCACTTATATAAAGTATACATATATATTCCCTAAATCATTATAATTTTCCCTATATTTATTTTTTTTGGGGAGGGGGGTATTTTTTCTTGACTTCATTTCAACACATTGACTTACAACTTTCACATATTCAAGTACAAATGCCAAACAATGTTTATTAAGTCTTATAAGTAAATTAATGAATTAGAACTACCATAATTATTGTCTGCTGCAAAGTACAGTAGAGTGCCAGGCGATGTGCCAACAACTATTGGCTCCAGCTCTGCTCCCAGACACTGCAGCTGATGCGCTGGGGCAAGCACTACTCTGAGCTATATGCCAAGGAGAATGTGGTCACCGAAGATGCCCTGAGCACCATTGAGTGCCTGCCTGTGTTAATGGAGCTCGACAGCGAACCGACCCTCGAAGAACACAGTGAAGCCCTAGACTCCCTTGCTTTTGGCAACGCTCCTGGAAAAGACAGCATTCCTGCTGAGACCTTGAAGTACTGCAGAGGTAGCCTGCTCATGGAGCTGCATGAAATCCTCTGCCTCTGCTGGGAAGAAGGAGAGGTGCCACAGGACATGAGGGACGCCAACATCGTCATGCTGTATAAGAATAAAGGTGACGGGGCGACTGCAACAATTACCACAGCATCTCCCTCCTCAGTATTGTCGGAAGCTGTTTGTGTTGGGCTGCTCCTTCTCCTGTCGGGGGGGTTCATGGTTGGCAGGGCATGCTTCTTCCCTATCTCTCTGTCAGGTCATCTTGGAGTTGGTCTGCTTGGGTCTGGTTGAAACGACTTCGTCCCTCAAGTGGGTTTCTAGCTTGTTTCCAGTTCTGAAATGGGACTGTGCAGATCTTTGGTTCATTCTGGACTTGTCCCATCTGAACCGTTTGATTCCTTGCCCTTCCTTTTGGATGACTATATTGTTCCAGGTCCAGCTTCTTCTCGAGTCGGGCGCTTGGATGCTTTCTCTGGACCTCAAGGATGCGTATTGGCACGTACCTATTCATCCAGGGTTCAGGGATTGGTTAGGTTTCATGGTCGGGCATCAAGTTTACCACTTTTGTTACCTTCCAATCAGTCTGAATCTGGCACTTCATGCGCTCATGTGTTTAAGAAGAGTCGTAGTGTCCCGTCTTCGTCTGCTAGGTATTTGGCTTCTGGCCTACCTCGACTATTGGTTGGTATGGGCTCCTAGCCAGTCTGCATGACTGATCGCCAAGGAAGTGGTTCTTTCCCAGGTTGCAGGGTACGGGTTCCTAGTGAATTGGCGGAAGTCTCTCCAGGTTTCATCTCAGGTTCGGATTTGGCTGGGCCCCGTGTGGGATTCTCGGACTGCATCCGTTTCTATCCCTCCTGTGGTTTTGCTCCAGTTGCAGTCCCATTGTCTGCTGTTTTTGAGAGGGACCAGGGTCACTTGGCGATTGCTCGAACAGTTGTGCGGGAGTCTGATTTTCCCGCCGAGCAGAGTTTGGCTGTTCTGGTATCTTTAGGGCAGCCCCTTCCGCCGCTCTTGTGATTGCTGCGTTCGGCTCCCAGGGTCCTTGTGTTGGTTGCTGCATCTCCAGTTTCCTCTTTGGATTTTTCAGGGTTCGGGGTATGGCACCCTCCCCTTCCCTCGCTCGATGTGTTCATGGACGCCTCATCTCTCGGCTGGGGTTTTATGACCAGCCTTCACCAGGCCGGCCAGGGGCATTGGGCTCCATCCTTCTGTTGGGCTCACATCACGGTGCAGGAGTTTGTGGCTGTGTGGCATGCACTGCAGCAGATTCGGTTGCCTCGGGGCTCGGTGATTCACCTCCATTCGGACTGCTCTCCTGTGGTTTATCGTCTCAACCTTTCTCTGCGGTCCATGGTTCTTTGGGACTGGTCACTTCGGGTAGCTCTTCTGCTGAGTTCTCGCGGTTTAGCTCCCCATGCTGTTCACATTCAGGGGGGTGTCTAACACCCTAGCGGACGGTCTGTCTCGCTTCATTACTCTTTCCACGGAGTGGACTGATAACCCAGCCTCTTTCCTTTTGGCTTTGTCAGACGTTCGGACGCCTGGAAATGGACCTCTTCGCATTGGCTTAGTCCCGGCGACTGCCCATACACGTGGCATCGTTCCCCGACTGCGAGGCGTTTGCAGTGGACACTTTGCAGCAGGCATAGTCAAAGTGGGGATTTCATTTCCCGGTCCAGCTGTTGCTTCAGGTTCTGGCTCGACTTGGATCCTGTTGGGAAAGAGTGATTCTCCTGGCACCATGGTGGCCGGCCCAGCCTTGGATTCAAATGCTGCTTGCACAGTGTCAGAACCTGAGAGTTTTTCCGCAGCTCTGCTTCTTTCAGCAGGTCAGGCCGGTGAGGTACCTCGCTGGTTTGGCTTATTTTTTCGCACTTTGTGTCTGGTTTTTCTGGCGCGGGTGTATCACCATTTGTATAGTGATCAAATGGGGGACAGTATGAAGTCTCTTGGAGGTCTTTCCACCATTTCCTTTCCCTTCGTAGGGTTTCGCCGGTGTCTGTTCTGGTTGTTTTGTCTTTTCTTTCTTGGCTTTTTCCATTACCTGCATCTCATACCGAATACTGTCTCTTCATATCATGCGGCATTGGCGAGTCGCTCCAGCTTGCGTTCGGGGTAGATGTCACATCCGCTCCGTTGCAAAAGCTCTCGTGCATTTTTTCACCTCTGGCCTGCTCATGCGCCACCCGAGTCTTTTTGGTCTTTGGGCCATGTGCTCATTTCTATCTTCTCCTTGGTTTGTCATGGCCTCTTCGGTCCGGGATTGTTTTCTAAAGGCCTTGTTTTTCTTGGCTTTTAGCATCTGGGGGTTGGGTGGGGGAGCTTCATACTCTTCTCTGGCGCAGGTGTGTCTGCTCTTTTGGTCCTGGGGTCATTTTGTTTGTTTGCAGCCTTCTCCTCCTTTTCTGGTGAAGAATGAGGCTGCTGGTTTCCAGAGGGGTCCGTTGGTTGTTGATGCTTGGTTGGTTCGGCCGGGGGTGCATTATGTTTTATGTCTGGTTGCGGCTTTACGTCGCTACCTGCACACTACTGGTTCAGGGACAGTGAACGCGCTCTGAATAGACCTGGTCTCCCTGGTTCACTGTTCCAAGGCTCGTGTCTCTCAGGTTGTTTGCAGGGTTATTAATATTAAGTCTAGCCAGCCTGGGGTCTACCCTCATGCCCATGATGGGAGGAAGTATGCACCTCTTGCTGCTTTAGAAATATGTCTCGGGTCGACATTGGGGCACGGGGTTTTGGAAATCGAAATTTGGAAATGACACAGGGTCCTGGCCGCTGGATATCTTGTTAACGTTTCAGGTCCTCTGCGACCTTGTGTTGCTTTGGGACGTCTGTCGCGGCCTGTTCTCTCATCTTTGTTGTGAGACTTGCGGTGCTGCCGCCTCCCAGGTATCTCCCTGTTTTTACTTATCCGTGGGTAGTTAGCTCCAGGGAGCCAACAGGGCTCCCCACAGAAAACTAGCGTTGAATTTACAGTAATGAAACTCAATTTTCTGGGCGAGCCCCAGAGGCTCCCTGACACCCGCTCTCCCTCCAGTTGGCGGTTTTCATCATTCTACAAACTGGGTGTGGTGCAGCTGGCTTGCCTGAGCGGCCTTCCCCCTGTCGGGGTTGGGGGGCACTAACGAATGGGTGCGCTAGTTAGGTGATGTTTTGCTTGTTTCATTGTTTTCTGTTGGGGGAGTTCCTTGGCTCTTTTCGGACATAGTTTTCCATTTTAACCAATTAGAGGTTTGTATTGTTTTGCCTACCTTTCTGGTGGTATCCCAGTGACATGATGGCAGACATGACAAACTCTAAATGTAGAGTGCTCATATGGCCATTGCTCCCTGCACCTCTCTGAGGAGGGGGGGGCAGGTTATGGCTTGTGGCCCCTGTTAGGCATTCAAACCCCAGGGACTGATGGCACCAAACTGATATGGCACATGTCAGTCTGATAGCTTCAGGGAGCCAACTGGGCTCGCCCAGAAAATGGCATTTTGTTACATTCAATGCTTGTGTTTTATTTATATTGCGTTTGTTAGCAAATAAATACTGTGTTGTTGCAATATTCTTTGCATCGTTTTCATCAGTGTAATGTGAGTTATTCTGGTCTCCTTGTCCCTCACTTACCATGTGATATTAATTGTAGTATATTCTTAGTAGCCAGTCTTCCACTATAAATCAGTTTTATGTTTACTGTAAACATTTCTTATACATCATATGAAGGAGAAGTTTGCAAAAAAATCCTACATAATATTATGCACCTATTTCTTCATATTCAGTGAGCTTGTGCCTAAGAATATTTTGTATCTTTCAGCATATCTTATTAGAACAGGAAGCTGAGAGGATCCGTTCAAGCATTAATACAGCCATACAGAATATAAAGAGAGTAGCTCAAGAGCTGACTGACTCGGCTCATAAGTTAGGTAAGTAATCACCATCACCGCTAATGCTCAGTTTACGATATCCATTGTCATCCATTTAAAAAAATCTAGGTTACCCATTTGTAAACTGCCCAACCACTTGGACTGGATGGTAGAGTGACAGTCTCACTTCTTTCAGATAGGTGTTCAATCTCTAATCATCCAAGTGCTTGGGCACCACTACTTCCCTCCATCCTATCCTAAATCCTTATCCTCATATCCCTTTCAAGTTCTATATACAGTAGTTGTAATGACTTACTGCTTTCTCCTGATAATTACCTTACCTTGCCACCAGTACTCACACACAGGAAAAAGTTCCACTGCAGTATTTTTGTTGTCTTGTTGTTCGTTGCTTTGGTTCAAGTTCAAGTACAAGTACGTTTATTGAGACAAGAAAATACATCTCAAAGGGATGGATGGAGTAGCTTAGTAGATGGAAATGTGGAACTTTAACAAAATAATGTACATGGTGCAGGGCACAGACTTATTCATAGAAGGAAAGCAACGTGTAAAAGATCTAGGAACTATGATTGTCTGATGACCTATTTGGCAAGTTTGGAAACAAGCATTTCACCCAACATGAGATATTTGTCTCTACAAGTGCTTCTTGCAGTGGGTGTTCAATACATTTCATTGTAGCATCAATGAAACAACCTGCCTTGGCTAGTAATGAAGAATGGCCTCAGTTTAGAGACAGACGACATGATTTTGCAGCACCTTAGTGACAAACCACAAGATTCTGCAACACCTTAGTGACAAACCACAAGATTCTGCAACACCTTAGTGACAAACCACAAGATTCTGCAACACCTTAGTGACAAACCACAAGATTCTGCAACACCTTAGTGACAAACCACAAGATTCTGCAGCACCTTAGTGACAAACCACAAGATTCTGCAACACCTTAGTGACAAACCACAAGATTCTGCAACACCTTAGTGACAAACCACAAGTTTCTGCGTTAATTCCATTTGGGCCCCTAGCGGTTGGAGGGTTAACCAATGCACTGTTCTGCATTAAAATATGACATCCTTGTGATGTGCCGTAAATAAATTTTCAAAAAATTATTTTCTCGTTTTATATTGTTAAAATTAAGTCTCTGATCATGGGAAATAAGAAAAAAATTGTATGTGGCATAATTTAGCCGTGAAGAAGCTGGGAAGTTGAGCAAATTATGGGTGCTGTGCGATGTAGCGCTCGGGCCGCTCGGCCCCACAACCCCGTGTGGCGGCAGTTGCCACGAATATAATGTTTCACAGTTATTTTTATCTTTCTCATTAGTTTCTTCTCTGGGTTTTTCCTGTAATATTATTCAAGTGTAATTTGTGGAATTTATATAGTTCAATGTGTGGAACATCTATACCTGTATGCTCAAAATTATGGAGCTCATATGTGTGACATATATATTATATTCTATGATCAATCGGTGTTTTTGCTGTTATTATACTATATACATACATTGTATGTACCTATCTACATACGTGTTCACCGTAACGAACCACTATCTTGGTATGGTGAGCCCAAAAAAACAAGAGTGGGCTGCCACACCAAGCCAGCCAGCTCCCTCACTCCTTCAACACCTAACTCGCCAACATTACTCACTCCACAATATTGTTAATAGTTTTATTAGCTTTTGTATGTTAATATGCATCCTGTTTGATTTCCTCAGAGAGTGTAGCTCGACAGTTAGAAGGTGCTTCTAATGATGTAGGGCCAGCTGAAGTTGACACAGGTGGAACTGCAGCTGAGGCACGAGCACGTGTCAGTCAGTATTTTGCACAGCTCAGGGACCAGCTTAACCGACAGGAAACGCAAGCAATGACTGTCTTAGATGCACATGTTCGTGAAAGGTTATGCTCTATTCGCCAGCAACAAGAAGACATGACTACACTATTATCTCAGGTGTGTGGGGTAGTTGTCTTTGCACAGCAATTGATATTCTAATTTTCAGGAAATTTGGTGACAAGAGTATTTATTTTTCTCCAGTGGAATTTGATGGTGCTGATTTTTTGTGATACTTTTGATTATGTGAGGTGTTGTGAATGATTAGGAGTCATTTTGAATATTTGTGTATTCCTTATTTTCTTGCATAGCATCCTTATCAGCACGTACAAGTGCCTCCCAAATCCATGACACAGGGGGAACAGGGTAATGATGAAGGCATTTTAAGTTGGGTCTGAGAACCCTCCTCACCCACAATAACAAGTTGGTGCAGTCAAGTGTTGTTTATGCCATGATTTAGAGAATGATTTGACACTCATATCTTATCTCTGGTTAAGGACTATAACTCTATTGGAAAATAATTTAAAAGATGGTTATTTAATGAAAAAGGAAATTTCCATTTGTGTACACAAATGGAAAGACCAAGATGTAAAGTGAAAACGAACAAAATTGAGAGCATTAAAATAAATATTGATAACACTAAAAATTACGTGTATAGAAACAAGATTATTAAGAAAAGTAAACTATTTTCATTAAAATGAAGGATCTGAAGGCATGTTGTAAATTATGTAAATACAGAAGATGAGTCCAGTATGTTATATAAGATGCCATGCTGTATAAGATGTATTTGTAAGAGTTAATGTCAGGTTGTATAAGATGTAAATTTAGGAATTACTGTAATGCGAAATTGTGTAAGTTGAAAAGGTATGAGTTAATGCCAGGTTGTATAAGATGAAAATGTATGAGTTAGTGCCATGTTATATAAGATGGAAATGTATGAATTGATGAGATAAGATAGGAGTGTGTACATCTGTAACAGATGGTGGCCGTGGTGGTTGACGGAGAGCGTGCCATTCAACAAGATGATGGGCGGCTGATCGTGGCTTCTCAGGACCTCTCGGCTAGACTGGCTCACGTTACTTCTCAGGAGCAGCAGTTGGCTCAGCTAGCATCACTAGTTCCAGATCCTGCCATACCTATTACATTTACCAAGGTAAGCATCATGAATTTAAGTCCTAATGTGAATACTAATTTTTAATCTTAAAATTGAAGTAAGGTAGTTATTGAATTACAAGAAATTAAACCTTTAATACAGATTATTGTTATTTCTAGTAATATATTCTCAATAATCTTTAGCAGCTGTTCAATGAGAATAAAATTTACACTAACTCTATATATTATCTATATTTTATGTGTTTTCAAAGTGCTTAACAAAAAAATTATGAGCGTATAGTACCGGTACTTGGAAAATTCTGTTATATTCGTGATTATCCAAGAGGAAAAATTTAAACTCGTTCCTTTTAATTTTTCTCTTCGTCTTAAATACAAGCACTGTAAATCAATTTCATAATTAGTTCTTAAATTACAGTACTGGAATACCATAGAAATAGACAAGATAAGTTGAACCATATTATAGAGCTGGTTGCTGTGGAAAATTGGATTAAAGTATAGTTTCAGTTTCATCATGATGTTTCACAGTTTGTGGAACTTGGTGTCTGCTTCTGCCCTGAGTGTAGCATTCCCTGGTGCTGCTAAAGCTGTTAATCACCACAGATATTTTCACTTAGATTTTTATGCTCCTTCCTTGTCTCGGCTCCTCTTGAGTCGAGCCTGTGCTTACATATCAGTGACTATGGGGAAGGAGATCTTGCTCTTTATGCATTCTCCACCTAACCTTTTATACCTGATTTTCTAATACTAGTGCTGAAGTTCATTTTCTTCATGTTATGAATGTAAATGGTGTCAGTAACATCCTCTTACAAGTGCAGATGATGATTCACAATAATGCGGCTGAAGTATGTTGACCAGACCACACACTAGAAGGGAACGGACCGAAACGTCGTCGTCCCTTCACCTTCTAGTGTGCAGTCTGGTCAACATCCTCTTACAACAATGTATTCCATTTAGTACAAGAATTTCCTTCCATCTCTACAGTTCATTTGTATATAAAACTTCCACCTCCTTTCAATTTAAATAGGCTGTGTTAACCTTGTCTGTTCCCATCAGTACTGTTTCTTCTTTAAAGTTGCGAAATTGAGTTCCATTAACTGTCCTCGTATATTAACCCTCTCGATTCTGGTACTAGTTTGTACAGTGTCCCTTACATTTTTCCCCACATTCTCTCCTGTAAGGACAGAATGTGGGGAACATTGTCATTCGTGTCCTGTTCCCTCTTTGAATCCTTTCACCCAGTTGCTGACTTTTGCCTCCTTGGCATCTCTTCATGTGCATTTCAGAGTGCCATTTTTGCCTTGGATTTGCCTTGTCTATAAATTTGTTTGCAGTTTCACTTCACTTACTATGTGGTAAAGCATGACTTAGATATTCTTTTTCCTGCTTCTTAAAGCTATTGCCAAGCATCAGTGCTGTATGCAAATACAGTTGCACTTGGAGCTCTTATGACAAGGTGTCCATAAGTGCAGAACTAATGTTAACTGGCTGAAAATGGAAATACTTTTAGTGTATTAAAAATATAAGTGTAGAATAACAAGCTTGAGTTTTGTTCATTTCTTTTTTAATTAATATTCCATGAAGATTAAAGTAGGTGAGAATCCCTTTAGCAATTTTCTGTCACTTTGCTTAATAGGATTGTTAAGAATTTAGTTGAATGACAGGATGGTGGCGGCAATTAGTAAAGCATGTATTTAACAAAATTACATCATCAGTCAGTAACAGTCCCCCCTACTCTCTCTACCTTTCTTCCTCCTTCTATTCCATCCTTCTCTCCTCCTGACTTCCATCTTCCCGTTCACCCCTCGTTTTCTGTTGCCTCTCGGACTAGTTCCCTCTCTCCTCCCTCACTCCCTCCTCTCCAGTCTCACCTTCCCTCCTCCCTTATGCCTTCTTCCTTACTTTGCTTTACTTCTCATTAAAATGTAGGGATAAATATATAATCAGGTGTTACATATTGGTGAATAATGTTTGAATGAACGCACAGTATTTCAGTGTTCATGTCATATTATGTTCGGATTATAGAGTCGGCCTGTGAGTTTATTTAACTGTGACTGTCCCATGACCCATTACTTATATTTTACCGCTAACACACAAGGCTACTAATGAGAATTACTCTGCTTCTAAAATTTGTACACGTGTGTATCTTTTAAATTAGTCATTATTCCCATGTGCAGTAGCTTGGCTAAAGTTTTTATATAGCAGCATATTATCTATTACAGGATAATCGTATTCACATTGGAGCCAGAATTGAAATGCGTGTTGTAACTCTTGGTCTGGATGGTGCAGGCAAGACATCCATTCTTTTTAAATTGAAACAGGATGAGTTTGTTTCAACGATACCCACTATTGGTTTCAATGTTGAAACCATTGAATACAAAAACTTTAAGGTAGGAACTTTGAATTTTTTATCCTTTGTATAAATTATTAATTTGAATTGTAATTGTAGGTTGCTGTTTCCTAGCTAGTTGTTTGTATTGGCTCATCTATCTTTCTGGGTGCCCTTCCCGGTAGATGGAGGAATATAACAATTTAAATACAGTGTGGTTATACACCATTGCTTCCTGCACCTCTCTGAGGGAACCAGGTTCTGGCGCTGGTTTCCAGTAGGCTTAAAGAACTCCAGTTACTGATGACCCCAAACTAATACAGTGACACCTTGGCTTACGAATGCCCCTCTTTACAAACTTTTCGGGTTACGAGCCCAATTTCTTCGTAAAATCCGAATCGTGTTACAAACTTTGCCTCGGGTAACGTAGCTGACCGCATACGGCTGACGTAGTACATTGTGGCATGGCGACTGCACCCCAGTTTACCAGTGCCTCCCGCCTAGTGACAATCGCGCCTGAATTCTTCGTAAAGAATTTCACTTTTTTTAATTTTTGGGTATTTGAACATAAAAGTAATTATTACATATCTTGCCATGGGTCCCAAGAAAGTCAGTGGTAAGGTTTAACCTTACCACTGACACCAGTGGCCACACATGTGTGGCCACGTCTGTGGTAGAAAATAATAAAAAAAAAAAACTGACACCAGTCTCCGTGGTGTAGTGGTAAGACACTCACTTGGCGTTCCGCGAGCGCTGTGTCATGGGTTCGTATCTTGGCCGGGGAGGATTTACTGGGCGCAAATCCTTAACTGTAGCCTCTGTTTAACTAAACAGTAAAATGGGTACTTGGATGTAACAATGATTCTTTGTGGGTGTCGTATTCCGGGGACCTGCCTGAAACACTACATGTACTAGTGGCTGTACAAGAATGTAACAACTCTTGTATATATCTCAAAAAAAAAAATAAGAAAATAGTTGTGAGTAGTGGCAGTAGAGGATGTCCCTTCCTTATTAAAAAACTGTGTGAAGTATAGGAAGACCTGTAAAGTTTTGTTGGAAACCTCACCCAGATAAGGCTGTAGCAGGCCGTTGCATTGACCTTTTAAATGACAATGTGATTTCTCACTACAGACAGGTGTTAAAATGTAGGGAAAAACGAGTGTCTTTAGACAGATTCTTAGTACGTCAAGCAAGCAGTGAGCGACAACCAGATCCTAGTGGTATCTTAGAGAAGTCATCACTGCCTGATGTTATAATGAAAGAGGACTCCGCTTCCAAACTCTAACACCTCTCCTCCTACCCCCTCCCTCACCGTCTTCCATATGCCAACAAGTCATCAGTAAAGGTAAGCAATAACTTGTACATACTTTAGTACTAAAGATTTGGGTAAATTAGGAATAAATTTACTCTGAAGTTAATATTTTGGGGAATGTGGAACAGATTAATTCAATTTACATTATTTCTTATGGGAAAATTCACATTGGTTTAAAAATTTTTGGGTTATGAACCGTCTCTGGGAACGGATTAAATTCGTAAGCTGAGGTACCACTGTATAGCACATATCAGTTCAGATAGCTTCAGGAAGCCTTCGGGGCTTCGCCCAGAAAATGCCGTTTCATTACATTCAATGCCAGATTTTTATGTCCGTGTTTCTATAGCCACATTTTAAGGATTTCCTTTGCATGGAAAAGTTGTATAAGAGAACACTGCTAGGAGTACTTAATAAGAATTTTGTAAATCAAATTATGAATGAGGTGTTATTTAGGGGAGAGTATATTGAGCAGACTGCAAGATGGAAAGTGAGCCATCCCTAGGATGTGACACTGACTGGGGGATGTACACTGATGTAGGGGCTGACAGGACACTGGATTACGATGTGGATGCAAATTATAGCTTGTATAAAAATTTAATTGAAGACCAGGAATGTAATACTGTACCTGTATACCATATTAATTGAATAAAATAAATAATAATAACCTAAAATAGATAGCCATGGAAATAAATAACCTTACCTGATAAAAGCTATCTACAAATTAATTTAAAATGGGGAAGTGTATCTTGACCAGCAATTTATCAATACTGTATCAAGAACAATGAAATTATATTTAACAT
Organism: Procambarus clarkii; assembly: GCF_040958095.1. Taxonomy (NCBI): domain Eukaryota; kingdom Metazoa; phylum Arthropoda; class Malacostraca; order Decapoda; family Cambaridae; genus Procambarus; species Procambarus clarkii. Next base: position 145,198 of record NC_091240.1, read on the forward strand.
AGATTAGGGAGAAGAGTGTACCATTGAAAAAATTTGTTAATTCAAATACAACACTGTACTGTACATAACTGATAGTGTGTGTGGGCATTTTAAAGAAGTAATTTGTCTGTATTTACTAGTAAAATACTTTAAATTTTACCTACTGAACAAATTTTCAGGTTACCAGGGAAGAAATTTTTAAACAAATAGAAAAATTAAAGCTTAACATGTCCTCAGTACTAGACAAAGTATTTGCCAGTCCCTCAAGAATGTAAAGATAAGCTTGGTAAGTCCTTGTTATTCATATTTAATAAATCATTAGTCAATTGGAGTACCTGAATTGTGGAGAGTTGCAAACAAGGTGTCACTGTAGGAAAGTGTGAAAATTACTCTAGTCAAACTATCCAGCTTTTTCTCTAGGGGAGGGTTGGTTGGTTTGGAAGACGGCTCGGCTCCGGGTCCTCGGAGTGGGGTTCCCAGAGCAGGGGAGGGGTTGACTTGGGGGCCTTAGGCCCCTGTTGGACCCTACCTGGGTTTTTCTACCTTCGGAGCGGGGTTTGGTGTTGCAAGGAGTGGGATTCTCTTCCTCTCTCTCCTTGTAGAAATTGGATTTGACGTCTACCCCTTCCCGGGTTTGATTCCGTGATCATGTGGGCTCTTCAATTTCATCCTTTTGGAGATTTTTGGCTTCCCGCATCCCATCCCATGTGGTGCGGGAAGCCCTTGCGGCTTACCTCCTGCACAACCCAGATTATGACTTCGTAATGGATCCGTGTTCCTTTGTGTATGGATATTCTTGTTCTTAGTTGGTTTGTTATGAAGTTCTGGAGTCATCCTGGTTAGCAGACTGCCCTCTTTTCTCGGAGGCTTGGCATTCATTCTGTAGGTCCTGCACGCTTAAGGGAAGGAGGCTCAAACAGCGTTGCAGGTTTCTTGTGAGGCGACTTCATGCATCTCAACAAGTGCTTGTTCGCCCCTGCCCTTCTGTGGGATGTTGATGTTGTGCAGCTCCATGTGCAGGTTCCCTCCCTTTTGGCTGCATTAGTCGCGTAGGATTTGCACACGCGTGGCCTGTTTGCTTTGGCCCTGCGTTTCTTCTCCCTCCTCATGCTGTCGTCGAACTGGCTCGAGTTCTATGTAGAGGAGTTTGGGGCCACCTCTGGCTCTGATGCGTTGCCTTGTCGGTGCGTGTGTCATCTGCCTTGTTGAAGTCAAAACCGCAGGATGTGGTTTTGCGGTTTTTTGCTTCCCGACTTGCGTGTCGGCAGGCGGTGCTCGCTTCTTCCATGGAATCTGCTTGGGCCTTGGCTCTTCGACTTTCTTCACCTTTTTGCCCGTGGCTGTTTGCAGGGTCTGCAGTTGTGCAGTATCTGCAGGCAGCTTCGTCTGTTTGCCGTCCTATGTTGTACTTTAGTCCTCTGGGGGTCTCATGGGGAGGCCTTCCCAGAAGGATCGTGCCAGGGCTCGGGGTTCTTCCCATCGTGGTAGGCCAGTGGTGCCAGATTCAGTGCAGGTGCAGCCTTTGGTGCCGTCTGTTTCTGTTCAGTGCGGGGATCGCGCTGGGTACTGCTTAGGTGCTTGTAAGGTGTGTCGGCCCTTTTGCGGTTCGTTCCAATTAACGGGGTGATGGGGGGAAAAGGCTGGCTCTGTTTGCTAGCACCTGGTCCCGCAATTTGTGGGCCCTCGGGTCATTTCATAAGGCCTGCGGTGGCATTGGGTGGCTCCTCCTCATTCGGGGGTGGGGGGGGGGATTCAAGCCTGGCAAGGCAGGCCTCTTGTCCTGCACTCTGTAGGGTCTTCTCGGAGTGGGTTCGCTTGGGCGTGGTCAAAACAACCTTGTGCCTCAGGTGGGTTTCCCGCCTGTTTCCGGTCCCGAAACGGGTCTGTGCGGACTCATTCTAGACTTGTCCCGTCTGAACCCATGGGTTTATTGCCCCTCCTTTTGGATGACTCTTCTGTCTTAGGTCCATCTTCTGATGGAGCAGGGCACTTGGATGGTGTCCCTGGACCTCAAGGACGAGTATTGGCATGTCCCGATTCATCCGAGGTTCAGGGACTGGCTCGGTTTTGTTGTGGGGTGTCAGGGTTACCGCTTGCGTTACCTTCCATTCGGCTTGAATCTGGCGCCTCGTGTTTACACATGCCTTACTCGGGTCATGGTGGCCTGCCTGCGTCTGTTAGGGTTCTGCCCTACCTCGATGACTGGCTGGTTTGGGTTCCCAGCCAGTTCGCTGGGTTTGGGTTACTGGCAGATGTCCCGTCTGGTTCCCTCTCAGGTTCGGTCTTGGCTGCGTCTTGTGTGGGACTCTCGGACCGCTTCCTTGTCTCTTTCTCCAGTGGCTTAGCTTCGGCTGCGTTTCCGCCTTCGTCTGTTCCTGAGGTGCTTTCGGGATCACGAGTTGTTGCTCAAGGGTTTGTTTTGGGGCGCCTACCTTACTGGATGCCAGACCTGGTCGATGGCAGACGTAGAATGCTTCCAACTACATGCGGGTTTCTATAGGCCATTCCTCCTCGTGCCTCTCTGAGGGGGCCAGATTCTGGCTCGTGGTCCCCGTTAGGCAAGAACTCCATGCACATTGACTGATGCCAAAAAGCTAATATATCCATAGCCTGGATAGCTCTGGGAAGCCTCAGGGTCTCACCCAGAAAATAGTGTTTCATTACATTCAACGCTGTTTTTTTTTTTTTTTTTTTTTTTTTTTTTTTTTTTTTTTTTGCAGGGTCATGCCAGCTTACCAAGTCAGCTTAGTGGAGCAAGTACCATATTGTAATTTACCAATAACTTCCCTGTTAGCAAATTATTTCCAGTCCCCTAGGTTTCTAGTCCAACGTGATCCATTCGAGCAAACTACCATTATATTGATTGCCATGCAAGATATTTATGGAATTCTTTCTTTTAAGAAATTAATTTATTGTATCTTTTTAGAAGTTAGAACATAAAAGCCCCAAAACTTATTTCATGTATTTATATTGTTCACTAAACAGTTTACAGTGTGGGATGTTGGTGGTCAACCCAAGCTGCGACCTCTCTGGCGACACTATTACTTCAACACTCAAGCTGTCATATTTGTTGTGGATGCCACAGATGTCGACAGACTTCTCGAGGCTCAGTCAGAACTCACAAAGCTTATGACAGAACGTGAATTAAAGGATGCTTCACTTCTTATCTTCGCTAATAAGGAAGTAAGCTTGTTACATGTGGTTGAAAACATTGTTTATCTTATTAGATTACCAGTTGATTCTTCAATGAGTTGCTTCTTTGAATAAGGATTTCTGTTCTCTTTGAGGAGAGAAACACAAATTGTTGGTTTATTTGCAGACACATTGCAGTGTCTGCAAAGAAACGGTGTTCAAGTGTTATTAACCTTTTATCTGGAAGCCATTTTGTAGCATGCTGTTCTAGTTTATTTATGTGCTTCTTGAGATTTGGGCACCATACAACTGCTGCATATTCCAATTTTGGTCTCACAAAAGTCATGAACAATTTTAGTTTTTCACCATCCATGTAATTAAAAGCAAGTCTGAAGTTGGAAAGCAACTCATATGCTCCTCTCACAGTGTTCTTTATATGTTCCTCTGGCAACAGCTTACTATCCAAAACCATCCTCTAGACCTCATTCTTTATTAGAGTTCTGTAATTCCTTTCTACATAATTTGTAAGTTATGTGTGGTCTATTTTCTCCAGTTCCACATTCCATAACATGGCATTTATTCACATGATGCTCTAAGCACTTATTTTATCTAGATCATTTTGAAGGGCATTACAATTGTCTGCATCGCCTATCTTCCCCAGTATCTTAGCATCATCTGCAAACATGTTCATATAATTCTGTATTCCTTCTGGTAGATCGTTTATGTAGACGATGAACATTACTGGTGCATGAACTGAACCCTGTGGTACTCCGCTAGTATCACTCCTCCAGTCAGATACATTGTCTCTGATACTGCCCTCATCTGTCTGTCAGGTAGAAAATTTTACATCCATGTCAGAAGTCTCCTGGTCACTCCTCCAGCATGTTCCAGTTTCCAGAACAGCATCTTGTGTGGCACTCTAAAAAACCTTTTTAAGGTCCAGATAGACAGTCAACCCAACCACCTCTTTCCTGTAGTATCTCTGTTGCTCTATCATAAAAGCTAAGTAGATTTATTACACAGGATCTTCCTGATCGAAAACCATACTGTCTGTCTGTTATTACATCATTACACTCTCTCTAGGTGTTCAACCCATTTGGCTTTAACTATTTTTTCTAGTGTTTTGACCACCACGGTTGGTAATGACACGGGTCTATAATTTAGAGGTTCTCTCAATTACCATATTTATAAATTTGTGCTGTGTTTGCTTTTTTCCATATATCTGCTAAGATTCCTGTGCACAAGGTTGTCTGGAATATTAATTGGAGTGGAATGCTCAGGTCAGTTACACATTCTCGCTGCACTCAAGGTGAAACTCCATCAGGTCCAACTGTCTAAGCAGTTGCTTGTTTTGGTGCACTTCATTTTCTGGTGACTTTCCTTTTGGTAGTGTGATTGATGTAGTATCCCCACTTCCCTACGCCTTTATTGATTTATTACTTTGCCTTTATTCATTAGAGGCTGGTGTAGTGCCAAGTAGGTAGCTCGAATAGATACCAAGGGATCCATCAGAAAGAGACATTTCATTACGGTAAATGCTGGATTAAAAAAAAAAATGTGGTTTTCACTGTTGGGGTGACCTGGTTAATTGGGAAGTAGTTATGTAATTGAATTTGCCAGCTTAACACTGATAAATTAATTTGAAGAGCCATATTTATTCGTCACTGGTTAACCCAGAAAACTGAAAAATAGATAACTGGTCAATTGAAGTTCCACTGCAGGTCATATATTGGTCATGCCATTAGTTTTATAGAGGTAATGTATGTCCACTATTATAAATAAATGACAAAATGAAAATTTGATTAAAGTCTCAATGCCTAATTGTGTACTGATAATATTTCATTATATTTTCTGGAATATGTAATGCATTTTGGTAATTTAAAGTCACATTTCTTGACAGAACTGTGAGCATGCATTGGGAATGGCAGCCTTGACTGACAGCCTGGGTGTTCACAAGTTGTGTCTTGGGCGATCATGGCACATCCAGCCATGTGATGCCCAATCAGGAACTGGTTTACATCAGGGTCTAGACTGGCTAGCACAGCAGTTGGTACCCTCAGAAGTTCTAAACTCTGCTGTGTGATCCTATTTTTCCCTTAAAATATGAAAAATATAACATTTTATTAAATGGTAAACAAATTTGGTATAGACCATTTTAATGTATTTTCAGAAAAGAAATAGTTTAGCGAGTATATGGCTGAAATTGATTTGTATAATGTATTCATAGACAGATGAAGTTTGAAGAAAACTATGAGCAAAGCTCTGGAGGCTTCAGTGGGTTTAGCCATAACATATGAACTTGCATACAATACAAAACTAAAATTGTGCAGAAAATTTAAAAATATTTAAATTTCTTACAGTATTTTTAATAAGCGATAGTTTGTTAACACGAGAGCATTATACAGTACAATATATGAAGTTTCAAGTGCTGTATTCGGTTACGAAATATTTAATTTTTTCCTTAATATTATTGTATAATATTACTACAGCAAGACACAAACTTGTAGCTTTGTAAGCAATGTTATTCTTATTGCTTTGACATTCGTACTATACATGTAGCAGATTTAAAATTTAAATTGCCATAGGAATGAGGAATCATATTCTAGGTTGAATATCATTACGTAAAAATAACTAGACTGTATTTATCACCAAAAATTTTCTGCAATTCAATTTTATGCAATTTCATTATGTTAAGTAAAGCAATAATTGCACCACACACACACACAACTAGGTGAGTACACACACACACAACTAGGTGAGTACACACACACACACACACACACACACACACACACACACACACACACACACACACACACAACTAGGTGAGTACACACACACACGAAAGGATAAGAAATTTAGATGAATGTCATGCCCTTCAAGAAGACCTGGACAAAATAAGTATATGGAGCACCACCTGGCAAATGGAATTTAATGTTAATAAATGTCATGTTATGGAATGTGGAATAGGAGAACATAGACCCCATACAACCTATATATTATGTGAGAAATCTTTAAAGAATTCTGATAAAGAAAGAGATCTAGGGGTGGTTCTAGATAGAAAACTATCACCTGAGTACCACATAAAGAATATTGTGCAAGGAGCCTATGCGATGCTTTCTAACTTCAGAATTGCATTTAAATACATGGATGGCGATATACTAAAGAAATTGTTCATGACTTTTGTTAGGCCAAAGCTAGAATATGCAGTTGTTGTGTGGTGCCCATATCTTAAGAAGCACATCAACAAACTGGAAAAGGTGCAAAGACATGCTACGAAGTGGCTCCCAGAACTGAAGGGCAAGAGCTACGAGGAGAGGTTGGAAGCATTAAACATGCCAAAACTAGAAGACAGAAGAAAAAGAGGTGATATGATCACTACATACAAAATAGTAACAGGAATTGATAAAATCGACAGGGAAGATTTCCCGAGACCTGGCACTTCAAGAACAAGAGGTCATAGATTTAAACTAGCTAAACACAGATGCCGAAGAAATATAAGAAAATTCACCTTCGCAAATAGAGTGGTAGACGGTTGGAACAAGTTAAGTGAGAAGGTGGTGGAGGCCAAGACCGTCAGTAGTTTCAAAGCGTTATATGACAAAGAGTGCTGGGAAGACGGGACACCACGAGTGTAGCTCTCATCCTGTAACTACACTTAGGTAATTACACACACACACACACACACACAAAATGGCAGTGTAAGTAACTGCATAATTGAGTGGACTTTATACTGTATGAGATGTAACAAATATCAAGAGAAGATGAGCCTACCATGTCTATTTACTTTTGCAAAAAAGTGATATCATACATAGAACAAGAGGAGCTATGTTTAGGCTTTAGTCCAGGAACAAGTCACATGGTGCACATTACAACACCACTTGTCTATGTTTAGTTAACTGCTTATACAGTAATATCAAAAACACACCAACTAAAGAAAACTGAATGTACATAAGCTTAAAATGTATTTTGACTATTCACATTGTATATAATATTTATAGTGCACATAAAATTTAGTTATTTAAATAGTTATTTACGATTCACCGAGAATTATTTAGAGTTCCCGAGTCCTGGAAAATATCTGTTACCCCGTTTCCAAAAATTATAATGAAAAATAAATTGTTGTAATTATTTACCTATGCTAAGTGTACAAATTATTCCTTACAAATACAAAAATAGTACCAAGACACCAAATATTTGTTATGAATCCAGAATATGGAGTTTCTAGGAGTAATATGAAATCCTAGAAATTGCATAACCCCCTTATTTTGTAATTAACAATCATATGTATATATGCTAAGAATATAAAATATTGCATGATGAAAGTAATATTGGGTCTAAAATATCAACTATTTGTTTTAAATGATGATTGGTGTTAAGTCAGAAATATACCAAGTTACCTGGTTGATGGGGTTCTGGGAGTTCTACTCCCCAAGCCCGGCCCGGGGCCAGACTTGACTTGTGAGAGTTTGGTCCACTAGGCTGTTGCTTGGAGCGGCCCGCAGGCCCGCATACCCACCACAGCCCGGTTGGTCTGGCACTCCTTGAAGGAAACAATCTAGTTTCCTCTTGAAGATGTCTACGGTTGTTCCTGTAATATTTCTGATGCTCGCTGGTAGGACGTTGAACAACCGTGGACCTCTGATGTTCATACAGTGTTCTCTGATTGTGCCCATGGCACCTCTGCTCTTCACTGGTTCTATTCTGCATTTTCTTCCATGTCGTTCACTCCAGTACGTTGTTATTTTACTGTGCAGATTTGGGACCTGGCCCTCCAGTATTTTCCATGTGTATATTATTTGGTATCTCTCTTGTCAGTTGCCACCAGGAATATCTTATAAATTTGCTAGTAAAAGTAAGTAGGGAGAGCACAATAAACTACTGCTCACAGGATCAGTCTGGAATGCACAATAAGGTGTTCCATTCACAGGATGAAAATTGGGTTCACAAACTACCACTCATAGGATTAGCATTGGTAAAAATTAAACTAACACAAGGTTATTATAGGGTATACAATAAACTACTGCCCTCAGAATGAATATAGGGTGCTCAATAAACTGCTAGTCACAGGATGAGTATGGGGCATCAATAAACTCCCACTCGGGATGAGTATAGGGTGCACAATAAACCACCTTTCACAGCATGAGGATAGCGTACATAAACTACCACTCACAGGATGAATGTGGGATACACAAATAAACTACCACTGCTAGGATGAGTATTGATTGTACAATGGACCACCACTGACAGGATGAGCATGGGGTGCTCAGTACACTCAATACACCAGAGTGGTAGATGGCTGGAACAAGTGAGGTGGTGGTGGAAGCCAAAACCATCAGTAGTTTCAAAGCGTTATATGACAAAAAGAGTGCTGGGTAGACGGGACACCACGAGCCTAGCTCTCATCCTGTAACTACACTTAGGTAATTACACTACTAATCACAGGATGAGTATTGAGTGCACAAAACATTGGACATAAGATGAGTGGGGTACATAGTAAACTATTTCTGACATGTAGTATGAGTATAGGGTATACAATAAACCACTCAAGATGAGTAGGAGGGATGACTAAATCACACACCAAAAGATGAAGTCATTTCTTCATCTCGTGGTGTGTGGTTTGGTACAACATATCTTCAGCCACATTATTGTCACTCATCGTCTGCACACGAGTAGGGGGGTGCACAATAAACTGCCCCTTATAGGATGTGCATGGACAATAAAGAAATAAGACTGCATACAGAATGAGTATGGGGTGTATAATAAACTACTACTCGTAGGATAAGTACCAGATATGTAATAAACAACCACACATTGATAATTACAGTACTAGATATGTAATATACTAATGCTGATAAGTATTGGGTACACAATAAACTACTGTGAGCCGTTGTTTATTGTATACCCCAAACTCACTCTCACAGGATCCGTGGTGTAGTGGTAAGACACTCGCCTGGAGTTCCGTGAGCGCTTTGTCATGGGTTCGTATCCTGGCCGGGAAGGATTTCCTGGGCGCAAATCCTTAACTGCAGCCTCTGTTTAACTCAACAGTAAAATGTCTACTTGGTTGTAACAACGATTCTTCGCGGCGGGGATCGTATTCCAGGGACCATAGGATTAAGGACTTGCCCGAAACGCTACGCGTACTAGTGGCTCTACAAGAATGTAACAACTCTTGTATATACTGTATGTCAAAAAAAAAAAAAAAGGATGAGTACTGCATACACAAATTATCACTCGTGCACAGTGTGTGTATGGGATATGCCATAAACTACCACTCATGAGGATGTTGTGTACCCCCATGGGGTGTACAATGAAATACAGCTCACAGGATGAGTTGGACATAAAATAAACTGGCACTAGTATGATGAATATAGACAATAAATAATAAGTGACTGCATAGGATGAGCATGGGTGCACAATAAACTATAGCTCATAGGATATGTACTGAATATGCAATAAACTACTGCTCACATGAGTATTGGGCACACACTATATTACCACTGATAGGATCAATATTGAGGACACTTAAGGTACTGTGAGCAGTAGTTATTGTGTATTCCATATTCACAGGATGAGTATTGGGTACACTAAACTGTCACGCATGAGCAGGATGAATATCGGGGTACACAAACTACCACTCTCAGGATAAGCTTTTGAGTACACAATAAACTACAGCTCATGCACATGATTATGGGGGTATGCAGTACCTACCACTCACAGGATGAGTATGGGGTACGCAAACTACAAGATGAGTATGAGGGTAGAAAATATACTACCACTCACAAGATGAGTATAAGGGTACAAAATAAACAACCGATCATAAGAAGGTACAGTACTGTACTAATACTGGGGGAGCAGATAGGACAAGATACTGTGCGAGTTTGAAACACAAGGTAGAAAACTATGGGGATGTACTTTCTGATTTTACTTTTGAGCACGCCATAGGTTGGACAACTTTTTAGTTAATTAGAGAGTTCCATAGACTGGGTCCTTTTATTTGCATCGAGTGTTTGCACAGATTTAGTTTAACTCTGGGGATATCAAAGATATATTTATTTCTGGTGTGGTGCTCATGGGTTCTCTTTAACACCTATCATCCCCTTCCTTTCCAGCCCGTTGTCGTCGTGAGGTAGGGGGGGGGGGAAGCTTGGGGCTGCCGGGGTGTGATGCTCCATGGAACATTCCTCTATCCTTTTGAAGCCTTATGTTCCTGCTGCCATCTTCACTAATTATGCTAGATGACTTTTCCTCTTATGTTTCATTTTTCCTCTCCCCACCCCCCATTTTCTTCTTTCTGATTGTCATTTCCTGCAACTTTTTGCCATTCTTTATTATTCTTTCAGTTATCTACTTTTGTTTTGATGCCAGGTGTTTGGGGAGGCACTCACCCGTAAACCTGTGGTACCCAACGTTTCGAGTGAGGGCGACGCTTTTACTGTCAATATTTGCCTTCGTTGCTGAACCCAATCTCGACGGACTGACGGTTCTTAAGGTGGCAATTGCAGGGCTTATACCTACGATGCACCCATGGGGGGGGGGGCTGCTTGATGGGGTTCTGGGAGTCCTTTTACTCCCCAAGCCCAGTCCGAGGCCCAGGCTTGACTTGTGAGAGCTTGGTCCACCAGGCTGTTTTTTGGCGCTGTGCGCAGGCCCACATACCTACCACAGCCCGGTTGGTCTGGCACTTTTTTTTAGAAAACAATCTAGTTCTCATGAAGATGTCCACGGTTGTTCCGGCAATATTTCTTATAGTCGCTGGGAGGACGTTGAACAACCGCGGACTTCTGATGTTTATACAGTGTTCTCCAATTGTTCCTATGGCACCTCTGCTCTTCACTGGTTCTATTCTGCATTTTCTAATATATCATTCACTCCAGTACGTTGTTATTTTACTGCGCATATTTGGGACCCGGCCGTCCAGTATTTTCCATGTGTATATTGCGGCCCCGTCTTGTCAGGTATCCTATCCTCTAATTGTGGCTCCATAGTGGGTATGGGGGCTTATTCATGGATGAAATTTTTACCTGTTCGTTTATATGCTGATGTCTGACCCTCTTAACTTCTCAGACTCTTAGGGTAGGCAACCATGCCCCTCCCCCCCCCCCCCAAGTCGGACTGTGATGGAAGCCGAGGCTCTGTAGCCCCAGCAACATTGGGCTCAGACCATGGTGCTTCTCTGACTCTCCTGACTACATGGATGCCAATGCTGGTTCCCCTCCCACCTCTGTGGCAGGGCTGAGCCCTTTGCCCCCCAGTGGTGACCACCTCATCACCTGGAGTATCTCCATCTCTCATTGTAACAACTGCACCTTTAACCCCCCCCCCTCCCTCCCTCATACCGGGGGTACTCGGCACCGTCACTTCTGCAATTGCATGCGCATGCTTCCTTCCAGTGCTACTACATTCCAAGCTTTGTTTGATCCTGCTACATGGACTAAGTATTTGTATCCGAGTCATATCGATTCTATACATCCTGATGATTTATTTATTCATAAACACCTAGTTGATTCAGTGGATACATTTGTCACTTTTAACACCACTCGTACTGGGACCCTGTACACGTGTCATTGCCCGTTTAGCCTCATTGTCCTGCATTGGAGAGACCTCTGTTCAGATCTCTAAAAAAATGCCTGGTTAAATGCCAGCATTGGCACAGTTATACTCTCGCAGCATGTTGCGACTGGTGATAGGAACTGAAAGACTGGCATGAGGATATTAAACACATCCTTGAGGACCAAGGCCATTCTATTCTACAGATTGATACGTTCACTCGACCCCTCGTGGTCATCATCAGCCTCTTCACGTAGTGAAGATCACTTTTCATAGTAGATCTCTTCCGTCTATATTTCTTGCTGGTGCCAGATGCCCTGTTAAGGAGTACATGCCCTCTCCTCGCCTCTGATAGATGCTAAAGATTTGGGCATGGTCCCTTCACATGCACAAGTAAGGTACTGTATCTCTATGTCCCTTACTCGCCACCCCCCTTATATCTCTTTGGAACCTGACGGCTGGGTGGACAGCACACAGGATTCGTAGTCCTAAGGTTCTGGGTTCGATCCCCGGTGGAGGCAGAAACAAATGGGCAGAGTTTCTTTCACCCTGATGCGTTTGTTCACCTAACAGTAAATAGGTACCTGGGAGTTAGACAGCTGCTACAGGCTGCTTCCTGGGGATATGAAACAAAAAGAAGGCCTGGTTGAGTACTAAGCCGTGGGGATGCTAAGCCCTGAAATCATCTCAAGATGACCGTTGTGTGGAGAGACTGAAGAGTGCTCTTCTTCCCAAGCTCACTGCGTCAATTGCGGCGACGCCCACCCTACCTTCTTCCACGCATGTCTGCACTGCAAATCCGAAGAAGCCATCCTCAATTGGAAACTGTGATCATTTATCTTTTCCTGAAGCGAGATGCCAAGTAAGCATTCTTCCCTCTTTCTCTAGCATGTCTTAATGCTCGTGTTACGTTCCACTTCTCCTTGCTCTCACCTACTGTCTCAGTTTCGCAACCATTTCCAAGCCTTGGACCCGGACACCTACACCTCACCTGCTCCTTTGCGTTCTGAGCCAAAGGGTCTTCCTCCTAGTTTTCTGTCTGGTGTTTCCTGCCTTCACAGTCTTCCCTGTCTCCCCCTCACAGTGTTCAAGAGAGAACTGGATAAGCACCTCCAAAGGATACCTGATCAACCAGGCTGTGACTCGTACGTCAGGCTGCGAGCAGCCGCGTCCAACAGCCTGGTTGATCAGTCCGGCAACCAGGAGGCCTGGTCGACGACCGGGCCGCGGGGACGCTAAGCCCCGGAAGCACCTCAAGGTAACCTCAAGGTAAGGTATGCTCCCGTTCCCTTCTTACTCCAGTCCTCCTCCTCAGCCCCTCGCCTCTGTCTTTTGGTTCTCAACACAGCCTATCCGTCCAGCCCGTTGTCCATCCTCCTCCTAGCCATTTTCATGTTGCCTACCCCATATCTTGGGGTATGCTAACACGCAGAAACACTCTTACCTCTGTATGAGACTCATGCAAGATTTAGTCATCTCAGCAGAGAAAAGAGATACAGTACTAAATCGGCGCCCACCCAGGCAGGGAGGAGCTGTTCGCAAGATAGCTCCCAGTTTGACTATGTAAACAGATTCAAATACCTTGGCCGGGCGCATCCGATCCCACGATCGTCGTCGCCCCTAAATCAACACAACAATACCTTGGCCTTGAGGTGCCACTGCATGGTCCTGTTGTATTCAGACTCTTCGTCAGTATAAAGAGAGGCTACGAGCTCTCAAGGCTGTTGCAGGTTATCACTCAGGCTAAGGTGCCAATGTCAAAATTTCCAAAATTATGTATGTAACTACACTACATTTTTGTTCATTTTATGTATGTACTTTGCAGGCATCAGATCTTTAGTGGATTATGCTGCACCTCTGCTCGCTTTGGTGCATGAAAGAAAGCTTGGAGGACTTGAAAATATTGCAGAACAAAGCCTTGAGGATAATCCTTGGATGCCCTCTTACCAGAAAGATAATTAACACGAGAAAGGAACTTTTATATTCCGAGCATTGTTGATCGTGTTATTGAAATTAACTGTCAAATTGGTATAAAAATGCTTAGGCTAGCTCATCCTAACCCTTGCACAGAATCTCTTCAAAATTTCTTTGTTGAAGGTCAACATTGTTCCAAATGGATAACTAAAACTGGAATTGAACTTTGTGTCAGATTTATGATTTCTACCAAGAGAGGCAACAACGGTACTTTCCTGCACCGTGGGAGATTACACCCTTTCTAATTTTAATCCCTTCAACATTATCCCACAACATGGTGTGGGATAATGTTTTATAACATTATCCCACTCTGACTTAACCCCATTTATACTGTTTCCTTTGGAATAGCCATGCCCTAATCCAACTTAATATAGCACCCCCAATACGGCACTGTATCAAAAGCATTGCTAAAGTCAAGGTACACAACATCACAATCCTTACCACTATCAACTGCCTCAACTATGCTGGAATAAAAAGATAGCAAATAAAAAGGTTGTTGATTTGTGGAACCAATTACCTCGTAACGTGGTGGAGGTGGGGTCCCTCGATTGTTTCAAGCGCGGGTTGGACATGTATATGAGTGGGAGTGGGTGGTTATAAAAAGAAGCTGCCTCGTATGGGCCAATAGGCCTCCTGCAATTATCCTTGTTCTTATGACAATAATAATTATTGTCATTAACAATAAGCAATGCATTTGAACAAGGAAAGTAATTTCTGACTCAGAGATTCAGCTAAAAATTACACTTTGCCAACGCAAGCTCAACCCAGCTGACCTGACGATCAGACCACCAATGGTCGAGCGAGCGTCCAGCCGGCATGACATTAGCTCCGCCCCCGATACAGGGGCTACGAATGTACGAGTTTTTACTACACTTTGGTTAAGCCCCATTTAGATTATACAGTTCAGTTTTGGTCGCTGTACTATAGAATGAATATAATTTTTTTTTTTTTTTTTGAGATATATACAAGAGTTGTTACATTCTTGTACAGCCACTAGTACGCGTAGCGTTTCGGGCAAGTCCTTAATCCTATGGTCCCTGGAATACGATCCCCTGCCGCGAAGAATCGTTTTTTCATCCAAGTACACATTTTACTGTTGCGTTAAACAGAGGCTACAGTTAAGGAATTGCGCCCAGTAAATCCTCCCCGGCCAGGATACGAACCCATGACATAGCGCTCGCGGAACGCCAGGCGAGTGTCTTACCACTACACCACGGAGACTGCACTTGAATTCACTTGAACGTGTCCAGCGTAGGATGACAAAGTTAATTACCCAAATTAGAAACCTGTCATATGAAGAAAGATTAACAAAGCTTAAATTACATTCATTGGAAAGGCGAGTTAGGGGTGTCATGATAGAGGTTTACAATGGTCCAACCCATGCTTGAAACAATCGAGGGACCCCACCTCCACCACGTTACGCGGTAATTGGTTCCACAAATCAACAACCCTGGTCGGAGCCGGAGCCGGTCGGCCGAGCGGACAGCACGCTGGACTTGTGATCCTATGGTCCCGGGGTCGATCCCGGGCGCCGGCGAGAAACAATGGGCAGAGTTTCTTTCACCCTATGCCCCTGTTACCTAGCAGTAAAATAGCTACTTGGGTGTTAGTCAGCTGTCACGGACTGCTTCCTGGGGGTGGAGGCCTGGTCGAGGACCGGGCCGCGGGGACACTAAAAAGCCCCGAAATCATCTCAAGATAACCTCAAGATAACACTGTTACCGAACCAGTATTTACCCAAGTCTTTCCTAAATCTAAACTTATCCAACTTATACCCATTGTTTCGTGTTGATACTTTTAATACCCTATTAATACCTCTGGTATGTCCATTCATCCACTTGTAAACCTCTATCGTGTCAACCCTAACTCTTCGCCTTTCCAGTAAATGCAATTTAAGCTTTGATAATCTTTCTTCATATGAAAGATTTCTAATTTGGAGAATTAACTTTGTCATCTTATGCTGGACACATTCAAGTGAATTTATATCCATTCTATAGTACGGCGACCAAAACTCAACTGCATAATCTAAATGGGGCCTAACCAGAGCAAGATATAGCTTAAGAACAACACCAGGTGTCTTGTTACTAACGCTTCGATTAATAAATCCGTGTCCTATTTGCCTTATTACGAACATTTATGCATTGAAACTTTGGTTTTAAATTCTTAATAACCATAACTCCCAGGTCCCTTTCGCAATCCAACTTCGGAATCTCAACACCATCTAGCTCGTATCTTGTAACTCTATCATCATTACCTAGCCTCAAAACTTTACATTTATCAGCATTAAACTGCATCTGCCAATCTTTTGACCATTTCAAAATCCTATTTAGATCAACTTGAAGTGAAAGTGAGTCTTCTTCCGTGTTAATTTCCCTACAGATTTTTGTATCATCGGCAAATTTGCAAATGTTGCTACTCAAACCTGAATCTAAATCATTTATATATATTATAAACAACAGAGGTCCCAGGACAGATCCTAGAGGCACTCCACTTACAACATTTTCCCACTCTGACTTAACCCCATTTATACTAACTCTGTTTCCTTTCGTATAGCCATGCCCTAATCCAGCTTAATATAGCACCCCCAATACCATGAGCCTCTATCTGTTTAATCAGTCTTTCATGTGGCACTGTATCAAAAGCTTTGCTAAAGTCAAGGTACACATGACAACCCTTAACACTATCAACTGCCTTAACTATGCTGGAATAAAAAGATAAATTTGTTAAACATGAACGGCCATGGTTGTTGGTAAAAATGGTCATTTTTAATGATTTAAAAATATTTTTACCATGGTCATGGTAAAACCATGTTGCGACTCATTTATTAATTTATGTTTTTCAAGATGAAGACGAATTTTATTTGCAATTATCGATTCAAGTAACTATCCCACAATAGACGTTAGGCTAATTGGCCGATAGTTTGACGCAAGTGATCTATCGCCTTTCTTAAAAATTGGTACCACATTAGCAACCATCCATGACCAGGCACTCTGCCTGACTATTGATTTATTAAATATGGTAGACAGTAGCTCGCAAAGCTCCTCTTTGCATTTTTTAAGCACCCTTGCAAACACTTCGTCCGGCCCTGCATTTCATTCGTTTATTTTATTTCTTAGACTTCTACTGTTAGTGTAATATACCCTAAGTGAATTGTTATTTTGAGGCCCTTCTCTTTCCCTTATCATTTTGCCAATTCCTTCTCCCACAAACACATACTTTTATTACCTTCTTCCTCCAAAAAAGCTTCTATTAGCAGCATATCCTGCTGCCAAACTGCAATTTTCGACTTTCCCTGACTACTACTGAAGCTCAGAGGAATTAGTCATCCACGCACACGTTATATAAATATTAAGCCTACTCAATAGTTCGCTCGATAGAGCTTGGGGTCCACGGTTCGAGTCTCCTAGAGCCCAGGTGAATGGAATATAATCTCAGGTACATCTCACAGAGTTTAGTTTAGTTCATTTATTATGCACCCCATACCCATCTTGTGGGCGGTAGTGGAAAGGGTTACAGAGGCACATAATGGGCTCAGGGACTGAACCCCACAATTCATTTAGCTAAGCAAGTTACAATCTTGATGAGCTAGTTACAAAATTCAATATAAGTCATCACATCAACAATGGGTTCGAGATCGACCTCAAGTACAGGTTCTAAATTAAGCAACTGACATATGTGGAGAGCTAGTGTCACAATTGATATGTTTGTCCTGCACACCGCCCGCCCATCCAGTAGGCAGCGGTGGATAGGTTACAGTCACTTAGTTACTACCTACAGTTAGCAAACTGGGGATATTTGGCTAAAATTTCTGGTAGCAGATCATTTTGAATGAAATATTGACACATCGCTGGAACATTGGTTATAGAATTGTCTCTAAATTCACGTATCTTTTCGCACTCCATCACATAGTGACGGAGGGTGTGCGAATAATTTTGTTGACACAGTTTACATTTGGTCAGGTCTACATCAGCAGATAATGAGAATTCCCAGAGATACTTGTAACCGAGTCTAACCCGAGCAGTAGTAACATCTAGAAGTCTGCTGATTTTATTGGATGATCCATAGATGTGTGGCTCCTCTTGCATGATAGTCTCACAGAGCTACAGCTAAATGGCACCCATACCGCCCACAAGATGGGTATGAGGTGCATAATAAACGAACTAAACTAACCATCTGCATTGGCTAACCCAGTCGCTCCTAACTCTTGACGATGAGCAGTAAAATCCCCAGCAATAATTACATTTTCGTGCGTGATGAAGGCAAGCACAGCCTCAGCTTCTAGTTCACGTCACAGCTATGTACACACACACACACACATACTAATGAAGCCACTATTACGCAAAGCGTCTGGGGCAAAACTTAAAATAATATAGATAATATCTTAACTATAATGCTACGCCCTGTGAAGAGCAGCCGAGGAGAAGGCACTTTAGTAGGACAGTTTCTTGACGTTGGGGAACCTTAGGAGGCCGGGGTGGAGGCTGTTGTCTCAGTAATTGTAGTAGGATCATTTCAAGTCAACGGTACGCTTGACTATTCCTAAGGATTATTGTTGATTATATTATTGTATCTTAATTTAAATCAATATATAATATCAAGAGGTAAGTTGTATATGGAGTAGAGGGGTGGTGAAGTAGCGGGGATGTGGAGGACTGTGTTGGTTGGTGTAGTGTGTGTGCAGGACGCTGGCCAGCGGGGGACCTTACTCTCACTCTCACTCTCACTCTCACACTCACACCTCACTCTGTCACCTCTCACTCTCACTACCTCCTGCCACACTCAACCTCATCTACATCACAAGACAAGAGTCACGCCATCTTGCCTGAAGGATCAGAAGAGGTTAGTTGGAGAGCATTTACCGGGAGCGGGCGAGGAGAGTGGAGTGCGCGGCACGTTCAGTTGACATGTCTCTTGTTTTGTTGTGTGTTGGGCTGAGTGTAGAGGCATTACTGCCCCCACCACCAGCACTATGGTCACCAGTCCACGCTGGTCTGGCTCACGGTGGCACCCTAGTGACGGCATCACCCCTCCTCAACACATCCACCTCTTTAATCCAAGGCTTCACCTTCCCCAAGATGCCACCCGCCACACTTTTATTGTGTTTTATTTATATATATATACAAGAGTTCTTATATTCTTGTGCACTCACTAGCACGCATAGCATTTCGGGCAGGTCCTTAATCCTAATTTTCCCCGGATTACGTTCCGCCAAATTGTTTAACAACCAGATACTCGTTCACTGCTGGGTGAACAGAGGCTACAACTAAGGATTGGTGCCCAGTCAATCCTCCCCGGCCAGGATACAAACCCAGGCCAGAGCACTCGGGAAACACCAGGCGAGTGTTTTACCACTTCGCCACGGGGACTACTAGGGAGTTATCTAACTCCGTTTACTGCAAAAGAGTCATTATGTGGAAGGGAAGGGAACCTCAGGATCTAGTGCTAAGCCATTATGACTATATAGCACTTGGAAGGTGTCAAGGTAAGGGTTTGGGGTGGGACAGGGTGGATGGAGTCATATCAAAATGTATCGCCCTGCCTGGGAAGTGAACCCAGAACCATAGAGTTGTGAGTCGCTCGGAGAGGTTTTTTTGTGAGGTTATTGAGGAGGCGCAGCGGCCAGATCAGACACCGAAGTTACACACACGTCGATTGTTTGTAATTGTTAAAGTTATAATGATTAGCTTAGACTGGTTAGTCATGCTACTTTGTTGGGTTACAATTAGTAGGTGTTAATGTAATGTACCTAATGATCTATATTTAGCTACATCATTTTGTCCCTTTTTGTCCTGCTCTAATTTTGTATCTCCCTAAATATTCTTTTAAATTTTTTTTTTAATTTTGAGACGCCATTGGTGCCTATCAGAGCTTTGTAAGGGTGACATTTTCGTTCCCTGTGATGCTAACAAATTCTCCAATGACTGTTAGGTGGGATATTTATGTTTACTTGATGTTATTGGTGATAAATAATTTTTAATGACACTAGGGTCCCTCTGAATGTATTTGTAGAACTAGTGGACAGTATCCCAGCTTGAGTGTAGGAAACTACATTCTTTAATGATGGAAGTGTGTGTGTATGGAAACCTCGAGGTAGCTTGAGTTACTCCTACATACCGATTATCGTTTATCAGCACTATATGGGAAGGACCCTCACCAGATAAGCTGGACATCCGGATAAGCAGGAATTCTTACCGGTTAAGTCCAAAAGTTAACATTCGCAATTTTTTGTACCAATACCAACATAATTTGAATTTCCACACTACTGTATCAGCTCGCTAATGTGGACTATATGGGAAAAAACCCAGCCGAATGATCACGTTTTCTGGATTAATGTACTTTTTCATAGCAGAAGTCCAAAAGTGACCATTTCCAACTATTTTTATACCACAAACAACATAATTTGAATTGCCTTGCCACATACAATTATAAAATATTCAACTAGAAACCTCAGCTTACCGTGTTGTAGTTTGTCTTCTTGATTGATGCTACACATTCTTGAAGTTAAGAATTCTTGACAATTTACGTTACCTATTCTAACACAACACTAAAATTAAGACTTAAAATTACTGTACAGTTCATGAGGCAAAGTTAGTTTTGTCTGCCAGCTGCTGAAGCCTCACAGGTTGAAGACGATTGGCTTGCCTGTGACGCCTCGCTGGTTGAAGGCGCTTGGCTTGCCTGTGACGCCTCACTGGTTGAAGGCGCTTGGCTTGCCTGTGACGCCTCGCTGGTTGAAGGCGCTTGGCTTGCCTGTGACGCCTCGCTGGTTGAAGGGCCTTTGGTTGCTTTTCTTGCAAAATAAGAATAAAGTTTAGCTTGCCTTCTGTGTTTATTGGCCTTTTGTATGATCAGCTCTTTGGTTCACCTCAGGTACTGATACATGTTTCCAACTTCTGGATTAGCACAGTTGGATGAAGAATTAATTAATCCATCGACATAGGACATGAGTACACTGTATTTCGTGGTCTGTGGTGTTGGTTCCTCACTGCCTTCTTCATCCTTCACCTCTTCGTCGACCTCACCAATAATAGACTGGAGAATCTCTTCACTCGTCACACCATATCCAGGGTCATTAGCATCTCTTTCAAGCCAATCAACCACATCCTGTCTTTCTAAATTTTTGCCAGTATTTCTGAACATTCCATGGATTTCATCTGTAAATCCTTCAAAATTCATTTCTTCATCCTCCTCATTGCTGACTGTAGACGGGAGGAGTTTTTCCAGGAATTCTTCAAAGTCAAGTCCTTTACTTCACTCCACACCTTGTCCCAGTTATAGATGGCTTCCTTGATGGAATAGTTCTTCAAATTCTCGAGGGTTCTTTTAGCTCTGTTATCCACCCCGAGTTCCATATCTTCCTCAAGAGGCAAAACTACCAAAACTTTGGTGAGCATCATTTTGGTGTACAACCTCTTAGTGGCACAGATAACTCCCTGATCCATAGGCTGGATGAGAGAGGTTGTATTTGGAGGAAGTGTCATGCACGTTATCTTGCCGTCATGTGAGGTTAACGTGTCAATTCTAGGGTGGGCAGCCACATTATTAAGCAACAGCAAAGCCCAAAGTTTGCTTGGCCTCATTTTGAGTTTCTTAACTTGATGGTCACAAACTTCCTTGCAGAATACGTTATGAAACCAAGAAAGAAAGATCTCTTGTGTAAACCATGCATTCTTTGAGTTATAATATTTCACAGGCAGTCTGTCCATGCAATGTTGCTTTCCTCTTGGTTTCTTTGATTTGCCAACAGTTGCACACGTGATTCTGTCTGTGCCGTCGGCATTCGCACACATCATGTGCATTTTATAATTTGTTTCATTTTTATGATAATTTTTATATTTTTCTTTTGCAGATTTTCAAAATGGATAACACTCAGTCTTACCCATCAAAAAAACATGAGCCAGATAATGACAGTGGCCTTGGTATGTATTACATGATACCCCTCAGTTTTCTATGGATACAAAGTTAGTGATACATTTCTTTGAAAGTTAGGATTTTTATAAAATAACAACATATTGAAGTTATTAACTGTTATTAACTAAGTTATTAACTCTTTACTCCATATTTATACAAAAATTTAGGACATATTTGTTTGTTACACTTACTATATTTAATTGCATTTCCAGTTAAGAAAAAAATATTTTCCTTGTCAACAATAACAAAACATTTCGGTTAAAAATTTCATGTAAATTTATAAATATATTCAGTTTTATAATAGAAAAACTGGCCCAAATTAGATTAAGTGTTCCCAAAGTATAGAATAGAGAACCTGTCCCACACATTAGCACTTCTGCTTTCCCGGCGGGTGGGCCATCGGGTACCCCAAGGTAGAGTGAGAGATGTTTATACAGTACTGTACTGTACTCTTTTTTTTGGTTTTCTTACCTCAATTTTCGTGCTACGTTGATCAATTTGGTATCACATTGTTCACAATACAATGCTCTAAAAGAATATTTACATAGAACAAATATAAGAACGTTACCACTACCATAAGATAAAGTACATAAAGTAAAGAATAGTGGCCGCCTCACACTTGGTCTGGATGTTGTAACATTGTCACTAGTAGAACAGCTGTCATCATCATGTTCATCACCAGCATGTATGATGATGTCATTTTTGAGATGCCAATCCTTATAGTGTACTCAAAGTACACTAGTGACCAAATGACTACTTCGTGGCACTGGAGGAATGCGAGTACAAATGATTTCTTGGTATCAGTTGTGTAGTACTTGTATAACACAAAAGCATTATGTATAGCCACAGAGAATAGGAAGACGTTGGCTCACATTTTAAAACAAACTATAATAATCGGACAAGAAATATAATTTTTACAAATATTTTAATTTTGGACGTATTTTGGATGTCACTGCCATCCTCGAGATAACTAAGTACTGTATATAAATTTTAGGACGTCGATACCATTAACAGGATGCGATAGTGGTTAAACTCTGGTACAGGAATATCTTTTCAGTGGCTCCCAAGATAGAGAAAAATGTAACCTCTGCCACTACTCGAAGGTGAGTGAGGAGGCAGGGGTCACGCCAAGGTACACTCTTGCTCTACCTCCTGACACCTGACATAATGCTTTGACAAAGTTGAATGTTGACCATGCCTTTACTTAAGAACTGTTAGCTCTAGTCATCTTAATATATGAGGAAGATAACAATTTTGCTTTCAGGGTGTCTTGACTGCATAAATATCAAGGCTATCAAAGATTGCCTAATTTCTACACACAAACTATCACTAGAGCCATCCTGACCAGCAACACTGAAATAGACAGCTATAGTGACAATTGGAGATTAGACAGAGCCAAAGTACTTCATACCAAGCACACTCATTCAATTATCAAGAGCCAGCTTAAAGTTAGGTACATGCTCCCATCTACAAGACCAACCACACACCTTAGTCACCAGCCACCCATCACCTGCCCACCACAACTGTACCCCCACCAACCTCCCTGCCCACCACAACTGTAACCCCACCAACCTCAATGCCCACCACAACTGTAACCCCACCAACCTCCCTGCCCACAACAACTGTAACCCCCACCAACCTCCCTGCCCACCACAACTGTAACCCCCCCACCAACCTCCCTGCCCACCACAACTGTACCCCCCACCAACCTCCCTGCCCACCACAACTGTACCCCCACCAACCTCCCTGCCCACCACAACTGTAACCCCACCAACCTCCCTGCCCACAACAACTGTAACCCCCACCAACCTCCCTGCCCACCACAACTGTAACCCCACCAACCTCCCTGCCCACAACAACTGTAACCCCCACCAACCTCCCTGCCCACCACAACTGTAACCCCCCCCCACCAACCTCCCTGCCCACTACAACTGTAACCCCACCAACCTCCCTGCCCACCACAACTGTAACCCCACCAACCTCCCTGCCCACAACAACTGTAACCCCCACCAACCTCCCTGCCCACCACAACTGTAACCCCCCCCACCAACCTCCTTGCCCACCACAACTGTAACCCCACCAACCTCCCTGCCCACAACAACTGTACCCCCACCAACCTCCCTGCCCACCACAACTGTAACCCCACCAACCTCCCTGCCCACCACAGCTGTACCCCCACCAACCTCCCTGCCCACCACAGCTGTACCCCCACCAACCTCCCTGCCCACCACAACTGTACCCCCACCAACCTCCCTGCCCACAACAACTGTAACCCCACTAACCTCCCTGCCCACCACAACTGTAACCCCACCAACCTCCCTGCCCACCACAGCTGTAACCCCACCAACCTCCCTGCCCACCACAGCTGTACCCCCACCAACCTCCCTGCCCACCACAACTGTACCCCCACCAACCTCCCTGCCCACCACAACTGTACCCCCACCAACCTCCATGCCCACAACAACTGTACCCCCACCAACCTCCCTGCCCACAACAACTGTAACCCCACCAACCTCCCTGCCCACCACAACGGTAACCCCACCAACCTCCCTACCCACAACAGCTGTAACCCCCACCAACCTCCCTGCCCACAACAGCTGTAACCCCCACCAACCTCCCTGCCCACCACAACTGTACCCCCACCAACCTCCCTACCCACCACAACTGTAACCCCACCAACCTCCCTGCCCACCACAACTGTAACCCCCACCAACCTCCCTGCCCACAACAGCTGTAACCCCCACCAACCTCCCTGCCCACCACAACTGTACCCCCACCAACCTCCCTACCCACCACAACTGTAACCCCACCAACCTCCCTGCCCACCACAACTGTAACCCCCAACCTCCCAGCCCACCACAACTGTAACCCCCCACCCACCCCCTGCCCACAACAGCTGTACCCCCAGCCACCCCCTGCCCACAACAGCTGTACCCCCAGCCACCCCCTGCCCACAACAACTGTACCCCCCAGCCACCCCCTGCCCACGACAGCTGTACACCCCACCCACCCCCTGCCCACAACAGCTGTACCCCCACCCACCCCCTGCCCACAACAGCTGTACCCCCGAGCCACCCCTGCCCATGACAGCTGTACCCCCCAGCCACCCCCTGCCCACAACAGCTGTACCCCCCAGCCACCCCTGCCCACGACAGCTGTACCCCCCAGCCACCCCTGCCCACGACAGCTGTACCCCCCACCCACCCCCTGCCCACGACAGCTGTACCCCCCACCCACCCCCTGCCCACAACAGCTGTACCCCCACCCACCCCTGCCCACGACAGCTGTACCCCCCAGCCACCCCTGCCCACGACAGCTGTACCCCCCAGCCACCCCTGCCCACGACAGCTGTACCCCCCAGCCACCCCTGCCCACAACAGCTGTACCCCCCAGCCACCCCTGCCCACAACAGCTGGACCCCCCAGCCACCCCTGCCCACGACAGCTGTACCCCCCAGCCACCCCTGCCCACAACAGCTGTACCCCCCAGCCACCCCTGCCCACGACAGCTGTACCCTGCCTACCACAACTGTACCTCCAGGAAAATTAATTTGTTTACTAGTGTTATATAGTTACAGTTGTAATTAAATTAGTAGCATTGCCCTGATATTCTCCACCAAAAGTGAATGATTATAAAGCCTTGTTCATCTTTAGGTTCAGTAGTTGCAAAACACTACAACAGCATTGAAGACAAAGGGGTGAAGGAGAGGAGTAAAAGCCGCATTTTCTTCATGAGGAACTCTAACAACTGGATCAAAAGTTATCTCATAAACTACTGTTTAGAGCAAATTCGGGATCGACAGGTTGATGATTATCCCATTTCTGCACTTGATCTTGGCTGTGGTAAAGGTGGTGATCTTCTGAAGTGGCAGAAGGTAAGACAATGTTCTCTTGGGGAATACCCCTCTGTTGTGGCTTTTTACCATATGTGGGTTTGTCAGTAATAAAGCAGATAAAACTAATAGTTTTCATTTCAAAAATGTATAGTGTATTATACTAGTGTATGCTTACGACACCCACATACAGGAGGAGACATCATAATGTAGCAGTAGCACACACACTGGAGCTCCAGGAAAATTCAATTGCCAAGGTATTGTAGAACAGGTTGATGAACATAAGTTGTGTCCCAGAAAATATTAAAGTACCAATGTAGTGAATTTGAGAAATATGAGACAGAACTAGTATGAAAAAGTTAGTCAATTTTGTTGATAAAGTTGTCAAAACAATAGTAGACGACAATAAAGATGGTTGCTGGTACTGTATAAGGAAGAACAATACAAAAAAATAATTTTGATGACTTTGATGAGGAAAACTATTAGTTCAAGTGATTTGCACAAGAAGTTAACGAAAGTAGAAAATATTGTAAATTATTATGCGGAAATAAAGTAATATGAGAAGCAGTAATGAAAACTTGAGCTCTGGATGGTCAAATAAAGAAATTATGCAAGGATAAGGAACACTGGGAATCTAAAGGACAAGTCCTGAATTGGGAAAATAAATCAAATCTAGACACTAGCGAGTACAGTAGGTAAGGCAAGAAAAATCCACAGGAAAAAGAGCTTCGTCAATAAAGTTGGAGAAGGTTTCACATGGAATAGAGAAGTACAAGAAGGATATGCAACTTACACGTGGCCAGAGAGAAAGTAATACTAGAGGAAGTGGTTAAGGAAGCCAGAAACTGCAACAATCAGAAGTACACACACATGACTGGGAGTCAGAAGGGAAATGGCATCAAACCCAAAGCAGAAGCTGTGTGACGAACAAGATGGCCTCATGATGATCAAGAGAGAGAGAGAGAGAGAGAGAGAGTATAGTAGGCGCAGATGAAGATAAATCATGATTTTTGATACTTGTGGCTTCAACTTTAAATCAATAGACTTGGAAGCCTACAAAGCAAGAATGGAAGACTTTTGGACTGGCAGATTTGTAAGCCTCGTCCTAGAGACATTCATGCATGAACACATTTTCCTGTTTTGTAGTTTCCTGTAGTTTTCCTTATCAAAGCCATCAACATCATCCAAAGACCAAAGAGCCAGAGCTCAACCCCCCCACAAGCACAACTAGGCGAGTACATTAAGCAAGCCACAAGAATGAGGGGAAGGGCATGTTCCTTCAATGTTGAATATGATGTTCGCCATTAAATAAGAGATATTTGACATTACATTTCTTGGGTAAGAGGGACCATGTAATTTTTGGAATAAAATATGCAATGTGTTATAATCTAGAAGAGAGTGAAGAAGATGAAGCAGCTGAAAAACTTAATTTCATGAGAGGACACTGTGGGGAACTTAGCAAGTTCTACAGTATAATCAATTTGATTAAATGACTTGTTAGGCAACAAAGTAAATGGGATGTATGCCAAGTGTTGTGGGTTATATGATAGACAAAGAAATGTACTGTATATCAAAACAGAGATGCAGAACTAGAAAACAGGATTGCTTCAACAGAAATTGCAAGAGCGCCAGAGAAGAGACAAAAATGAAATCGATATAGGAAGAGGCCAAAGCCTCAAACATATCAGTAACACAAAGCAGCAAGAAACAGCTACATGACAGTGAGAAGAGAGGCAGAAAGAGGTTTTTGTAACTGGATAACGGACAAATGTAAAACAGGACTAGGACTAGTCTATGAATTCATTAAAAGCAAATTGCAAGTAAAGAATATAATTCAGAGGTTGAAAATGGGAAACACATTCATGGAGAATGAAAAAAAATTATGTGAAACATTAAACAAACGATTCCAAAAAGTGTCTGTATAAAATATCAGAGAACAGGGTGTAATACAAATTTGAGAGAATAACATAATGTACTGTACATAGGTGTCTTGAGATGAAGTGTGGGAAAAAGGCTCAAGGAGCTAGGTAGAAACAAGGCAGTTGACCCAGTTGGCGTTTCATCTTGGGTTCTGAGAGAATGCGCATCTGTGCATCTGAGCTCTGCTGCAATTAATTTTTCAGTCATCTTTGTGTACAGGGGTCTTGGGAGATATATATAGAAAAAGGCTACTTTAGTTCCAGTCTACAAAAATGGTAGCAAGGAAGACCCTCTTATAGACATGTATCATTGAGAAGTGTAATAGTCAAAACATTTAAAAAATTATTAAAACCACATGAGTAGGATACCTGAAGAGAAATGATATAACCAGTGAAGAGCAGAGGTGCCATAGGCACAATCAGAGAACACTGTATAAACATCAGAGGTCCGCGGTTGTTCAACGTCCTCCCAGCAAGCATAAGAAATATTGCCGGAACAACCGTGGACATCTTCAAGAGGAAACTAGATTCATTCCTCCAAGGAGTGCCGGACCAACCGGGCTGTGGTGGGTATGTGGGCCTGCGGGCCGTTCCAAGCAACAGCCTAGTGGACCAAACTCTCACAAGACAAGCCTGGCCTCGGGCCGGGCTTGGGGAGTAGAAGAACTCCCAGAACCCCATCAACCAGGTATCAACCAGACAGTATGGTTTTCAATCAGGAAAATCCTGTGTAACAACTCTGCTTAGTTTCTATGACAGCCACAGAGATTTTACAGGAAAGAGATGACTTGGGTCGACTACATTTATCTGGACCAAAGGGGCTTTCAACAGAGTCCCACATAAGAGATTGTTTTGGAAACTGGAACATACTAGAGGAGTGACAGGGAGACTTCTGACATGGATGATTAATTTTCTGACAAAAATGATGGCAGTAATCGGGCAATGTATCCGATTGAAAGAGTGCTACTAGCGGAGTATCACAGGGTTCAATTTTTGCACCAATAATGTTCATTGTCTACATAAATACTCTACCAGATGGAATACAGAATTATATGAATATGTTTGCTGCTGGTGCTAAGCTTCAAGGGAAGATAAGAAACAATTGTCATGCTCTTCAAAATGACCTAGACGAAATATGGTAAGTGAATGGAGCACCATGTGGCAAATGGAATTAAGTGAATAAATGCCATGTTATGAAATGTGGACTAGGAAAAAATAGGCCAGATAAAACCTACAAATTATTTGCAAAGAATTAAAGATCTCTAACAAAGATTTCATGGATTGGTTCTGGTTGACTGTCACTAGACAATCACACAAAGGACATAGTGCGAGGCGCATGTGCTGTGTTTTCCAACTTCAGAATCTGTTTTAAATTCATGGTGAAGTACCAAAGTACATGTGAAAACCAAAGAAACTGTTCATGACTTTTGTGTGACCAAAATTGGAATATGAAGTAGGTAAGGAGTAAAGGTAAGAGGCTTGGGTTAATAACCTATCCATATAAAGATTAGTCAGGTGTAGTGTGCATGGTATTTTGGCCAGCGATGTCATCGTTGGCATCTTCATGTTCCAGTCTTGCTTTCACTCTCGTAGTTGGTAGAGCGAATAGTTCCGTTATTTTATTTTTTATGGTGGGTTGTTTGACTTTTATGTGAAGGGCTTCAAGAAGTTGTAATCATCTTACTTCTTGGGTTTTGTCTAATATGCAAGTGCTCTTATTCGGCATTTCTCTTGTTAGGGTGATGTCATGGGCTTGTCTCATGGTATTTTTAGGGGCACCTGATTGATGACAGGTCAAATGCCCTGTGAGCTTGGTTGACGTCTTACCTATGTACAGTGGTACCTCGCATAACGATCGCCCCAAAAGACGAACATTTTGGGTAACGAACGGTCCCGATCGGCGTCAAATCGTCCCGTATGACGAACGCTGGTTTGAGTAACGTCGACACCACATAGTGAGATCGCGCTGCTTCTTGCACATTCTTAGACGCCTCTGATGATGCACATAAATTATGTTGTTCTTGTTTAAAGATGCTAATGATGCTGGGATATAAAGGGGTGACTGCTGAGATGTTGCAAAGCATTGACGTTTTTGTAGGAAAAAAGAAATGAAATGTCTGATATACAACAAATGTCAAAAAGGTTCGTTCAGTGTTCGGCAGGTAGGCTGCTCCATTATAACAATCTTTCTTTGTTTCAAATGTGTTCCATTTGTTTTGTATCTGTCATTTACATCTCAATAATGGAGAAGCCTACCTTACATATACACTCAACAAACCATTATGACATTTTCCTTTCTTCAAATGTGTTCAATATTTATTTTTCATTTGTCTTATAGCAAAAGGTTCGTTCAGTGGTCGGCAGGTAGGCTGCTCCATGTTTCTTATATACAAAAAACGTAAATAATAAAAAAAGTTAAGAATTTTGAAAACCAGTACAAATGTCAAAAAGGTTCGCTCGGTGGTCTACAGGTCGGCTGCTCCATGTTTCTTAAATAAAAAAAATAAAAACTGTTGAAACAATTTGAGAAATGGACAAATGCCATAAAGGTTCGTTCAGTGTTTGTCGGGTAGGCTGCTCCATTATTGAGACGTAAGTGACAAATACAAAACAAATGGAACACATTTGAAACAAAGAAAGATCGTCATAATGGAGCAGCCTACCCAACAAACACTGAACGAACCTTTTGCTATAACGAATATGAAAGACTAGGGCTGCTGGCTGGGTTAGTACTGCATTAGCAACCATTTGTGGCACATGTGCCTCTGGCTCCCAAACACCTGTCCGACACGGTGTTGAAAGACTGCGCTCAGTCGGTGCAATTCAGACCCTATTGTTTGAAGAACATAAGGGTCATAACATAGGTGGAGCTAGGCGCAATAAGGGCTTAACACAACAGTCGGATGCCAGTGATACAGCACCTCTGAGGATGATACAGCGAGCGTATCCAGTTGTAGCTCTGAGCCCCACCCTTGCCATCTCCAATTTATATAGATGAATCGTTTTCTGCATTTAGTGATGATGCATCTGATACAAGTAGCATAGATGAACAGTGTTAGCGGCTTCCATGGTGGTGGTGTTCATTGATATTTTCAAGAATACCTGAATCTCTTCCTGACTGATGAACACTCTTTGAGGCTCGCTGAATCTCTTCCTGTGTGGGACCTTACAAAGCGATCTTTTCAAGACTACCTTACAAATTGAGCTTTTCCTATAATCGTTTCAATACTACCTTATGCTTTACAAGCTTGGCTACATACCACCTACAAGTACTAAAGCCAAGGGTGAACGCGAGTGCGTTATTTGCAAGCACACAGAACAATGAAACAGGAAACGAAAATCTATCTGTAGCTGGTGCAACGAGAGCAAAGTCGCGCTGTGTACCATGGACTACTTCGTTGATTATTACGCAACTCCAAAGTACTGAGTGTGTAATAGAGTGTGTTACTGTGTAAATAGTATGTGAAACTGTACATATTGTAATTTTAGTGAATTTTTACCACGTAATATTGTGACAATAAACATTTATTGTGGACACATTACTGACAAATGTATCACAGTTCCATGGAAAATTATGAACATTCTACTGTATACATATTGTAAAGGTCACAAATATGCATCATATACGTTAAAAGAAGCAAATAAAACCGCATTGGAAATACATTGAAAAAATATTTGAAAATATATTTGTGGCAACACGCGGTGCTTGAATGGCCTGTGCGACCGTGTCTGGGAGCTTCACACACGGGCGACCAGCCCCTGATGACGTCACAGCGCACCTTGTCCACGCCCTCACAACCAAAGTAAGTGGAATTTGGTAATTATTTTTACAGAGACATGTTCAGGGAAGGTAATTTATCATTTTACAAAGAAAAATTATATTTTGAGGAACATTTGATGTCATGCACACTGGGAGAATTTCACAATAAACACAGTGCATCACACTGGTTACATGGGGGACACTCGTTTTGTATGACGTCCGTTTCACATGACGAACATGGAACGGATTAAATTCGTTACTCGAGGTACCACTGTACTTAGATTTAAGGTTACATCCTTCGTGGGGGCAGGTTTACATATATATTACATTCGACTGCTGTAAAGGGTTCTCGGTTGACTTTGAGTTGTTTTTAATGAGGAGGTCATTGATCTTCTTTGTTTTATATTATATGATGTCTATGTTTTGGTTAAGGGTTGTGCTTTTTATGCCTTTATGAATTATTTCTTTCATTATTCTCTCTTTTCTTATATTCACTGTACATGGTGGATTTGTAATATTATTTTATTGGAAGTGTTGTGGTTTGTTCTTGTTCCAGATTGAATAAAGAACTTGGACTTCCAGTCCAAGTGTTCTCTTATAGTAGTGTTACCCTCGTGGTTACTGTAGCCATTGTTCACCAATGCTTGTGTTATCCTTTCAAACTCACGTTGCTCCATCCAGAGCAGTGGTAAGCGCTCGGTGAATATAAGCATTGAAAACACTGGCTTTATATCTTTGGGGGTACTCACTCTTGCCGTACCTCCTCTTCCTTTCCCTGCAGGTGTGGTTTGCCCTATTTTTGGTTTTCTCCCCCCTGATTCCAGCTTCTAAGTGTGTGAGTGTTTCGTAGTTAAGTTGGGGAGTAGCTTTGGGTGCAGCTTGGCGTTATCCATGGATGGTCCCTACCATATCAGCCTTCTCCGTGGGAGGATACCCAATCACAGGTGTTGGGCAAGGACTGTGGCCTCAATGGCAGGCTTCCAGGGTTGACAGGGAAGACTGAGGAGTGCCCATGGATGCCTTTCAGCCCTGATTGGGTCTTGGTGCCCTCTGCAGAGGGTCTTATGTTACAGGGGAATCATATTATTCTCCTGCCATGTATGAGTTGGATCGTTCAAATTCTCCCCCTCCGGTTAATTTCCGGGTCCTGGTAGGCAGTGTAGATGCATCCTTTTTCTGAAAATTTCTGTTCTCCCATGCTGTGTCTTCAGTGTTTTGTGCGAATTAGCTTCGGTACTTCCTGCAGAGTCAGACCTCTTTTTTTTGATGATTGACTCTCTCTTTTTAAGTTCGGATCAATCTTCTCCTTTTGGTACCAATTTGAGGTCATGGGCTCATCCTGGTTGGCTGACAACCCTCTTCTTTTCTTGGGGTCATGGCAAAGGTTCTGTTGTTCCTGTTCACATGGGTAGCGGGAAGGGGGCACCATCTTTCAGATGTTTAAGAGCTGGGCTCAGTTTGCCCCACTTCAGTCCTACCTGTTTGCTCCTGCACTTCCCAAGGATATGAGGGAGTGTAAGCTCCACATGTGACTGGTTCCATTTCTGGAAACTCTGGTTCCCGGTAGGCCAAGCAGAACCAGCCGTGGCTGATGTGATTTTTTAGTATGGAGCAATTTCACGAAGATAGTTTCAGGGTGTCACCAGGGCCTCTAGAAATTGGTGTTTCATTGCATTCAACACTTGGGTTTATTTTACCAGACCCAAAGTAAGGCTGCTATATTTTGTTCTTTTCCAGTAATCTATATATGTTTTCTATAATTTTATAAGTTTATTTTTTTTTTGTAATTTGCTAAATACTTGAGGAGGAGAAGGAGGAGGAGGAGGAGGAAGGCACTGATGGGTAAACTTGCATTTGTTATTGTGCTGCAACTAAAGTATGGCAGCTAGGGATAATTTGTCTGTAATCTCCATGTACAGTGTAGGAATTTTTCTGTAATTTTGCAAGAATAAATTATGTGTAGAATTGTAATTTATTTTTTTGTAGGGTAATAGGGGGCAAGCAACATTTCCCAATACCTAAATTATTTAGAATATAATTGTTTTAGTAATTTTTTTGTTCTATATTCTATATTTTTTAAAGAAACTTGTTATTTGGAGGGTATGGGGTGGTACCCTAAGGTAATTACTGATTTCCTAAATCACTATGACTAAATTATGGCACTGAAAAGGTTACCATTTTATTTTCCAAACATTGCATCATTTACTCTATTACATATACATCTTTACATTAGGATTACAATAACTATATTTAGGCAATTTCTAAAGTATTGTGCACTTGGGAGAGGAGGAGGTGAACTATATCTGACTCCATATTATGTGGTGGCCTCCCCTCTTTGCTGGCAGCGAACACTGGAACCATATTATCAGCATCAGCATAATTAGGGAGCCGGCCGGCCGAGCGGACAGCACACTGGGCTTGTGATCCTGTGGTCCCGGGTTCGATCCCGGGCGCCGGCGAGAAACAATGGGCAGAGTTTCTTTCACCCTATGCCCCTGTTACCTAGCAGTAAAATAGGTACCTGGGTGTTAGTCAGCTGTTGCGGGCTGCTTCCTGGGGGTGGAGGCCTGGTCGAGGACCGGGCCGCGGGGACACTTAAGCCCCGAAATCATCTCAAGATAACCTCAAGATATCAGTATTCAAAACATTGGTACAAAATGTAAACTGTCCTATGATGACCACATTTCACTAGATGATCAATACACAATGAAGATCTAACCCGTCCCCTCAAATAGTACATTACATTTTGCTGTATAAATCTCGTAAGGCCAAAAATGGATGGACTAAAAAATTTACACGATGTCCCATTTTTTATTTGTGGGTCCTCGGTTAGGTTAGGTTCGGGTAATTTAGTACAGGAGTTTAGTGACATGAATGCTTGGGAGGACGGGCTGGATTATCACACTTTGACTTAATTTGCAAAATGGATTCTAATCTTTAATTTAGTAAAGGAAAAAGTATTAAAGTTCTTGACAATGAATATAGGTGTTCGAATTTGACACATCTTGTAAGTTTTATTAAATATTGCTTGGCATTTGTACTCGAATATGTGATAGTTGTGAGTCAAGATGTGTTGAAATGAAGTCGAGAAAATTACCCCCACCTCAAAAAAATATTTATAGGGATAAAGATAATGGTTTAGGGATATATAAGTAACCTTTATATAAGTGGTAAAGCCCTCAACTGGTCCCCATTGAGCAAAAACAACCTAAAGAGACAAAGAAAATAGTGAAATATGTGAACAACTCTGCCAAAAAATTAAGTCAAGTTCAGCCGCCTGTGGCTGATTTGCATGTTGACCAATTTCATTCCACCTTCACATACTGAGTGACGGGTATGCATTCTCCAAGATGTAGAAGCCACAACAAAATCAGATGAGAAACAAAGGAGGAAAAAAAATGGAGGACATAAGAAATATTAGCATTGGGCAATGTATTTATATGATATATAATTAAATACAGCAAAATAACATACTTATTCATTATTATTTGTGTGAAATTTTGCCCTCCAGGTGGTACTCAGCAATCCTAGAGGTTTCATATCCACTTTGTGGAACCTCACTACTACTCCTCTTCTTCTGTGTGTCGGACAGATGCTTCCATTATCCATGAGTTCCACCAACTAGGTGTTATTATCATCAGTACCGGTTGCAGATTTTTTTTTAATTCATATAAAATCCATTTCTTATGATATTGGATGAAATTTTCATGACGCTGATGCCAAATAACATTAGATTTGTTTAA
>NC_091240.1:187500-195000 GCF_040958095.1 Procambarus clarkii
CCAAGTTTTCCTGAATTAATATATTTTTTCTAATTTTTTTCTTATGAAATGATAAAGCTACCCATTTCATTATGTATGAGGTCAATTTTTTTTTATTGGAGTTAAAATTAACGTAGATATATGACCGAACCTAACCAACCAAACCTAACCTAACCTAACCTATATTTATAGGTAAGGTTAGGTTAGGTAGCCAAAAAAAGCGAGGTTAGGTTAGGTTAGGTAGGTTAGGTAGACGAAAAAACATTAATTCATGAAAACTTGGCTTATTAGGCAAATCGGGCCTTGAATAGTAGGCTGAGAAGTGCGTTCTGGCTATTAGGTACGACATATATATATATAATATATATATATATATATATATATATATATATATATATATATATATATATATATATATATATATATATATATATATATATATATATATATATATATATATATATATATATATATATATATATATATATATATATATATAATATATACTATATATATAAAAAATAAATAAAAAACTTAAGGAAATCCAAGTATGCAACAAGTTTGTATTGGAAACTATGAAGAAGTATCGTAGAAACCAAAGTTAAGAAATTTGGAAGACAAAAGTGAAAATCTATATTGTTACAGCATTTAAAAATAATGAGAGCTATAGAAAACCAAATAATAAAGTAAGCAGTGAAGATTATCAACATAAAAAACTGATAAAAAAATTAAAAATGCCAACATGAGAAAAATGGTCTTTGTGAATAAACTACCTTTAGGTGAAAAATTAAACAAACTGCAGGAGTCAATAGTGAATACATAAAACAAATTAAAAAATTAAAAATGAATAAGAGAAAGTGTATTAGGAAGATGGATCACCTCATGCATAGTTCTTGTTCTGTAACTACAGTTTAGTCATTAAACAATGTGTTCTCTATACAGTATAGCTAGAATTGGGTAAACAAGGCAACATCAACATCTAGTTTTGCATAATTTTTAGATTGTATTAAGTATATTAATTCATTATTATTCAAGCTTGAATATGATCTAAAACTAAGCAACCTAACATTCTATTATTTCAAATTAAAACCTAATATAGGGAATGGTAGTCTTATATTAGATAGCATTTTAGGCCTTCAATAAAATGTAATTTTATGCACACTGATTTTTGCAGAGATTTAGCAAATATTCTATATATTGGCTTTGGATATGTGGGCAAATTGTATTTGCTAGTTAGTCCTAGTTTTGAGGTTGTGGCCTAAAAGCATGCCGTATATACACACATGTACATAGAGTACACATACCCACACATACATATTTCACGACTGACAGATTCATTCCTGTGCAGAGGGAGGAAACTGAGATGCACAAGGAGAGCCCATGGTTCAACCAACAGTGTGAAGAAGCAAAACAAAAGAGCAAGAAGGCATTTAAAAAATACAGAAATCAGAGAACCCCAGAAAACCAGGAGCTGTGCAGGAAGACCAGGAATGAATACCTTAAAATACGAAGAGAGGCGGAAATCCAATATGAAAATGACACGGAAGCCAAAGCCAAGTCTGAGCCCAAGCCTTTCAGCAGTTCCAGCAACAGGAAGATGAAGGTAAAAGACCAGGTTGAGTTAGGAAGGGTACCTAGTCACAGATAATAATAAGGAAATGTGCAAGAAACTTTACATGGAAGTTTGATGGTTGATGCAAATATTGACACAATATAGTACAGTAATTTCAAGTGAGCAAGAGATGAGGCATCCATGTGTGTTTTACGACAGATTGAGACGTAACATATCATTGTAGATATACAAGATATAATAGACAGAAATTATTAGACAGTTGGAAGATAGCCAGTGTTATGTCAGTATTCAAAAAATGAGAGAGAGAGAGAGAAAGAGAAAGGCCCTGGTCTAATAGACCAGTAACCTTAACACTTTAATGTTCCAACTCTTCGGCATGTGCCTGACCATAAACGTTCCAGGCATCTCAAGGTCCCACGCACCAATGCCTAAAATGTTGAAAACATTTTTATTTATTTTTTATTTTTAAAACCATAAATGAGTGACAGTGCCAAATGTATGAATGTTTATGAATATTTCAACATTCCTCTTATTCTTTAACATAAATATAAATAAAACAAATGGAAATATGCATACATGATCAGTCTGTTATCATTGTAAAAAGAAAACAAACAACTCTCACACTTTTGTGACAGGTAATTTGCAAATCCCTATGAAAATACTGTACTCACATGCAGAGTAATTATTGTTTTGAGTGTCAGGTGGTTGGCCAGAGTGATCTCTGGATGTTCTCCCTGATACAATCTACCCACACTTAAACAAAATTTGGATTTTTTTTTTTTTTTTTAAAGATTTAACGCATTTTAGTGTCATTCGGAATGTTTACTGTCGAAGTACAGACGATGCGTTTTAGCATCATTGGAACACTAAGGTGTTAATATATATAATATATATGTGTGTGTGTGTGTGTGTGTGTGTGTGTGTGTGTGTGTGTGTGTGTGTGTGTGTGTGTGTGTGTGTGTGTGTGTGTGTGTGTGTGTGTGTGTGTGTGTGTGTGTATATATATATATATATATATATATATATATATATATATATATATATATATATATATATATATATATATATATATATATATATATATATATATATATATATATATATATATATATATATATATATATATATATATATATATATATATATATATATATATATATATATATATAT
This sequence comes from Procambarus clarkii, assembly GCF_040958095.1. NCBI lineage: Eukaryota > Metazoa > Arthropoda > Malacostraca > Decapoda > Cambaridae > Procambarus > Procambarus clarkii. Next base: position 190,223 of record NC_091240.1, read on the forward strand.
ATATATAATATAATAATATGCAATGTTATGGAGCATATAATGAGAATATGATGATTGGAATATCTTGGAGTACTGAACAATGGTTAGAGATGGCAGATCTTGCCTTATTTCATTATGAACCTTTAAAGCTCTAGGACAAGCTGATGGAGATCAGGCGGGACAGGGAAGATAGGGCTAACCACACACAGTACTGTAAAACTCCAGAAGGTCTGTAGTACACTTCACCAATAAATGGAGGAGTGGCTGAAAGTTACATACTGTATAGGGCATATACAAAATCAGGAAGGTGTGATAACTTTAGTACCCCAAGGGTCAGACTTGAGAGTTGTACTGTTCATCCACACAGTATGTGGACGACATGCTGTATTGAAGGGTGTGGCGATTGACTTTTACATTTAGAAATGGTTCAACTTGTAGCTACTCTACTAGAGTCGAGTCCTAGTAAGCACTGAGTAATGAGTCTTATGGCTGGGGCAAGGAGACAAAGTATCTCTTTGATGTAAACAGAAAAATACCTAGGGTTAGTCTTCACAATGAACTAATATCCTTAGGTGTGTACAATCTACATAACAGAATTATTCTATGCAAGAAATGTAAGAACGAGCTCAGGAACTTTAACAAGGAGTTATGGAGAACATTGTTCGCTATGTATGCAAGTCCAAGTCTAGTATGCAGTGCCAACATGAAGTTCTCAACTATTTAAGCACACAAAGAAGCTCAAGAAACTTCTGAGGTTTTTTGCTTGAACTGGTCCTGGGGCTGAAGAGTATGAATTATGAGGAAATCTCGGCGAGCCGAATCTCATGTTTGAAGAAACTATAAATCATGGGGAATAGGATCACAACATACAAGATACCCGAGGGTATTGACAGGTTAGACTATTACAGGCTGATATAGTAGGCGCTAGATAGAGGGGAACATATGTAATTTGAACTCCCAAATGACAGGGAAGAATGAAAAACTTCTTGGTATAAGGGTGTTGAAGTGAAATGAGCTAAGAGGAGGAATAGCAGAGGCTGACTGTAGGCCCATGGATTCAAAAGTAGGTATAATGGAACCCATAGAGCTAGTAAACCTGTACTGTAGTCGATTGATGGTTAAGAAGTGGTCCCAGGAGCTGGAACTCAACTTCCATTAACACAGGCATGCAAGTACAACTAGGCAAGTACATTCTTACCTACACTCACTCACTCACTCACTCACTCATGCACGTACAGTACACTAAAAAAACCATACCGAGCATAGGATAAAGTTTCTGGTATCTGGTTACCAACACTGAGAAAACCAGCATTGAATGTAATGAAATGGCACTTTCTGGATGAGCCCTTGTTTCTTCCTGAAGCCATCTTGCTGAGATGACTCAACTACTAGATCACAGCCGTCGTGGAGTTGTGTTTGACCTACCCGGGACCAGAGTCATAATCTAATTCCCCCCCCCCCCCCAATCCCCTCACAAAGGTGCAGAGAGGTGACACTCCACCAGGAAAGAATCTAGATAGTCGGCAAAGAGACCGAATCCTTAAAACTGTCAAAAGAACCTCCCCTCTCCCTCCAAACAATCATCTCTCTCTCTAAACTAGTGCTGAATGAGAATGCTGGACACATCCCAAACATGAATAGCAATAGGAACCAAACCCAGAAAATCCAGCAAGTTAAGCTCCAAAGCGGAATACTGAAAGTACCCTCAGGCAATGAACCACTAGGGTAGACTCCCAATGGAACTGAGGCACAGAGCCCAGAGGAATCCAAATCCTCCTCAGAGTATGCCACATGGGTGCAAATTTGTGCACCGTACAGGTACTATGCACCCATCAGTACTGACCTGATCAACAACCATGGCTGGCCTAGCAAGTGCTAGTCATGAAGCCCCAGGCCGGAGCCTACGCATTTGAAAACGCAATGAGCGATGGCAGAAGAAGGCACCTAGAAGCCTAATCCTGAAAATCCCAAAGAGGAAGCAGGCGAACGCAGCAGCTGACATAGGGTGATTGGGGCCTGTTCACAAGATTGTGGCAGAGGCAAAAGCAGCAGATCCAGGAAAAGCAGAACAGCCTCCAAAACCACACCAAACCCCGTGGAAAAACCACATAGGCAAAGCTCATTCTATTGCACACTTGCTCAAGCAAATGTTGAGTCATCTGGGGGTCTCCTCAACACCAGCTGGAGGTAGCGCTGCAACCGGAACAAAGCCGCCAAAGGAAGGGAAAGCAACAATGACTGAGAATCCCACATGATGCCCAGCCAAGTCTGAACCTGGGATGGAAGCAACTGGGACTTCCTCCAATTCACCAAGAACCCGAACCCGATGAGCTGTGAAGAATCAGATCCCTGGCTTGCAGACATGTGGACTGACTGGGGACCCAAGCCAGGCAGTTGTCGAGAGAGACCAAATTGCAAACTCCAGACAAAGAAAGATTGGCCACCACAACCCTAGCCACTCTGGTGAAAATACGGGGAGCCAGATTCAACCAAAGGGAAGGCCTCTGAAGTGGTAAGCTTGCTGCCCAATGATGAAACTTAACCAATTCATTCCATTGGTTTAGGATGGATAACGAGAACTTTCAAATCCAGGGATCCCATCACGATGGTTGTACTCTTCAAGTCACTGGTGTTGTCCCATCTCGAGTACTGCTCAGTACTCACTTTCCCCTTTAGAGCAGGAGAGATTGCTGAAATTGAGGGAATACAAAGAACATGTACGGCACGCATAGACGCGATAAAGCATCTAAATTATTGGGATCGTCTCAAAGCTCTCCAAATGTACTCACTAGAAAGGAGACGAGAGAGATATCAAATAATATACACATGGAAAATACTGGAAGGCCAGGTCCCTAATCTACACAGTAAAATAACAACGTACTGGAGTGAACGATATGGAAGAAAATGCAGAATAGAACCAGTGAAGAGCAGAGGTGCCATAGGCACAATCAGAGAACACTGTATATACATCAGAGGTCTGCGGGTGTTCAACGTCCTCCCAGCGAGCATCAGAAATATTGCCGGAACAACTGTGGACATCTTCAAGAGAAAACTAGACTGTTTTCTAAAAGACGTTCCGGACCAACCGGGCTGTGGTGGGTATGTGGGCTTGCGGGCCGCTCCAAGCAGCAGCCTGGTGGACCAAGCTCTCACAAGTCGAGCCTGGCCTCGGGCCGGGCTTGGGGAGTAGAAGAACTCCCAGAACCCCCATCAACCAGGTATGGACCATGGCATGGATGACAAACAGCCCTAAAACTTACACTGTGAGAGCTGGTTCAGAGTTGGTATCCATAGGCCTCACTAAAATCTGCAGGGGGATTACCAGTACCCAAAGGGCTGACCAAACAGGATACCCAGGTACTGGGGATACTCGCTAGGAATATTGAAAGCCGACACAGCCTTGTTAATGGAGCTGTGATTGATTACCTCTGTGTGCAGTTTAAAACCAACCAACCAGCCAAATGTTTTCCCCCACCTGAAGGTCTAGACAGGGGGAGGCAATAAGACACCTGACACCCAAGGTAAAGGCTCCAGTGGTCCATCTGCAAAAAGTCAACTCCCAAAGACATCAGATTGAGAAGTGAACTGTCAATGCAGGGGCAGCAATAGGGAGTGCACAGATAAGGTAGCCCTGAGCAGATGTAGCTCCAAACACTCTACAATCCAGTTCCACACAAAACAAACCAGACAGAAAACACACTCCGTGGAGCTACGCCAGGCTGCGAGCAGCCGCGTCTAACAGCCTGGTTGATCAGTCCAGCAACCAGGAGGCCTGGTCGACGACTGGGCCGTGGGGACACTAAGCCCCGGAAGCACCTCAAGGTAACCTCAAGGTAAGGTAAGCTTAAAAAGTAATGGAAGCAAATAAGCCCCCCCTCCCAGGACCTAGTCCAAGAATTTCCAGCACTCGGCTTAGGAGCAGCGTAGCTTGTTGATGACCCAGGAACCTTATGAGGACACCTAATTGTGTCCACATCAGTGACAGAGCTGGCTTCGAGGACTGGGGACAGCATGGAGCTCCAGCCCCCTCCCTGACTAATAGGTGGGGAGGGAGAGAAGTTAGTGCTTACAAGCTCACACTAGTTTTGAGAGATTCAGTCATTTGTTTACAATTTTTAGGGGAGTTTGTTTGACCGTTTCTAGGGTTTGGTCTCTTTGAACCCAGCAGTGGTCTGTATTGATTCATCGACTTTCAGGACACTTTCCCAGTGAGGTGGCAGTGTGTCACCTGCTTCTCTGTGATGGGGCCAGGTTCTGGCTCTCTGATAGGCCAAACAGCACTCCACAGCCTGACGCAACTTAACCATGTCCAGAAATATCTAACCATCAGCGGTTCACAAGGAACTGGATATTGGAGTAAATGATGTCTGTATGTAGTTCCTGGGGGATTGGGGGGTGGGAGCTGTATATCCTGGAACCTGCAATGTCTACTGGTTATGAAATGAAGGGATATAATAGGCCATAATATACAAGTTTATACTCTAGACTTTGCTACAAATGGATGATATGTTTCAACCTGGTGAGCTCAGCACCTAGATACTGTGCAACACTATTCGGCCACCTCTGTATTTTAGTTAATACACCTGTCTGCAAGTGTTACATCTACAGATGTGAGCGTGCTGTCAATTTATAGATAAATGTCTCCTCTTGCTTTACATATTGTCAGTGTCTTAAGATTATTGTTTATATTTTTAAATTCAAATTTAACACCAATAACATACCTTATGGGACCAGATATTAGAAACTTAACCCTGGCTCTACTTTTGTAAATACTAATAGATCATCACACACATACACAT
>NC_091240.1:197500-320000 GCF_040958095.1 Procambarus clarkii
ATTTTAATTTTGGACGCTCATCATCACAAAATTATTTATATCTTTCCATTGTTCTGACATAAATTTTTACATTACATCTTTCATTTTGGTTCAACGTGTTCGCAGTCTAAAGGCACGCATTTTAAAACTAGTCCCATAATAATAGCACAATAAATAGAATTTTAACAAATATTTTACAATTTTGGCCAAAAACATATTTATAATCTTTCTGGTGTTTTGATATCAATTTTCGTGTTACATCTTTCATTTTGGTATCAAATTGTGTGCACTCTAAAGGCGCTCATTTTGAAACTATCCCAAAGTCGATCATATAATAAATGAATTTTATACAAATATTTTTGTACCACACATGAGCACAGTCTGATGCTCGGACACGAGAGAAAAAATCGAATGCAAGGGGCATTCGAAGACTACTATAGTGTTAGCACTACAACCCCCCCCCCCCCATCAGTTGGAAAAGGCGTGGAGCTCCCAGTCCCTTCCAGTCTTTCATATTAGTTCTGCCAGTGATGTGGATGTGGGTGTGAAGGTCCATTGTAGGGGTCCTTGGGTCTTCAGTAAGCTGTATGTCCCGCTGCTTTTAAACTAAGTCCTGGCCGTCCTTGGGCTTTGTCCTTCGGTTGCCATTTTCTCTGTTGTTCCTTGTTTTTAGTTATGCTTCATGAGTGTGAGTCCAGTTTGTGTTGTGTGGACTTAGCTCGTAGGGAACTTGGAGCTCTGTGCTCAGGGTTACCTTCCCTGAGTGCTCCCTGGTGCTGCCTCTGCACTGACAGAATTCTCTTCTCTGGTATGTTCAGGAGTTCATTCTTTTAACTGTAGGGGCCACTGGGATGGGGGCTTTGCCTTGGGTTAGTCAGGGTCTTTCTGCCCCATTGTCTAGGCCCTTGAATGAGAGCAAACATTTTGGGTGGTTGGGGCACACTGGTGGCTTATGCACTTTGCATGGCACACCGAGGTTGGCCTTCACAGCCGCATTAATTAGGCTGTGTCGGCCTGCTGTATAATATCCAGTGAGCTTGCCCAGTGCCTGGGTATACTGTTTGATTTGTCCTTCAGCTCCTGGGTTTTTAAAGGTTTTAAAAGAACAAAACCCACAACAAAACCTTGTGGGTTTTGGTGTGGGTTGGATTGGCGATAGTAGGTGGTGTTGGATTGGCGACATCTACTATTCCTCAGTCCTGTAGGGTTTGCTTTTCCCATGTGACTTCTTTCTGACCCTCCCAATAAAAATCAAGCTCATCAGGCAACTACTGTTTTACAGGTTTGTTTTATTTGTCTTCAGGGATCTCAGTTGTGTGCTCAGTTGGATACCCCAGAGTTGGCCCATTTTGTTTTTAGGGACCCAGAATTGTAGGTGTTTGTGCATTCCACCCTGATTCTATCTGTACCTCTGCTTCCTACCCCTTTGGGTATGGCATGTCTGTCTTCTGTTTTTTTCCTTGCTTTCAGCTCTGAAAGGTCGAGGGTTTCTGAGTCAAGACAGGGTTTAGCTCGTATGTGGCTCGACTGTCTCCAGGGATGGCTTCTTCCACTTTGGTGTGGAGATAGTTGAGCTTCCTTAGTTGGAGGAGCCTTAATTGGACAGCCTCCTTAGATAGATAGTTGTAGGTCCCACGATAATTTCGGGGTTTTGTTCTTTCCAGCCGACCCATTTCTCCTAAACCTCTCCTTTGGACTCTGGTTTCCTATCCTGGGTGGTGACCATGGACTTGTGCTCTGTATTATAGCCTTTATGTTTGGTTTCCAGTGCTTGGGGAAGAGTCTGATTGGGGGTTTCCCTGGACCCTGCCTGATCATTAAGTTCTCCCTAAGGATTGAGTTCTGCATAACTTGGCTTTTTGGATGCATCCTTATACCTGTTGTTTGCCTGTCAAACGTTGGGTCGACTGGAGATGCAGCATGTACTGTGCCTGGTGGAGGCGCTGTGCCACTACCATCATGCCACTGGTTCTTCCTCGGTGAATGCTTTGCGAGTTGATCTTGTTTCCTTAGATCCCTGTTTCAGGCTTCTTGTTTCTCAGGTCATCTGTAATGTCATCAAGTCCAGCCAGCTTGCTGTCTGCCCTCATGCCCATGATGTTCACAGTTAATCTGCTTTCACAGCAGTCTTTGCTGCTTCACAGCAGTCTTTGCTGCTTCACAGCAGTCTTTGCTGCTTCACAGCAGTCTTTGCTGCTTCATAGCAGTCTTTGCTGCTTCACAGCAGTCTTTGCTGGCATTTCTCGAGCTGATATTCAAACATGTGAGTTTTGACAGTTTCACAGGGTCTTGGCAGTCTGGTATTTCGTTGATGTACCCGGGTCTCATCATGCTTGTTTTACATTGTGTTGTGTCTCTAGACCAGCCAGTCTTGATTGCCTGCAATCTCCCCTCCTCCCTGGTGAGTCCTTGCTTTTCCCTTCTCTGTGGTAGTTAGCTTCAGAAAGTCACAAGGGGCTCCTCCAGAAAACAAGCTTTTAATGTTATAAAATGCCTCTTTCTAGTTGATTCCCTGTAGCTCCTTGATTCTCTTGTTCCCTTCCACATTTTCAGTTAGTGCGTGTCATCTGCACATCCGCTCCAGAACTGGTGTGGAAAAACAGGAAGGAACAGGGAGTTCTAGCCATCACACCCCATTCCTGGGGTGGGGGTTAGTGCTAACGAGGTCGCACTTGTTTTGAGAGATTCGACCATTTGTGTACGTGACAGAGGTTCATTTTGGCAGGTTTTAAGGCTTTGGTCTTCTTGATTGAACCCAGCACCAGCAGTGGTCTGTTTGGGTTTGCTGACTTTCTGGTTGCTTTCCCAGAACTTAGCCCCCCCATCACTAAGGTGGCGGAGTGTCACCTACCCCCCCCCCCTGCACCTCTGTGATGGGGGCTAGGTTCTAGCCATTGTTCCTGGTAGGCCGAACTGAACTCCACTGCTGATGCGATCTAGTAGATGGCTCTAGTAGTTGGAGCCATCTCATTAAGATAGCTTTAGGGAGCTATCAGGGCTCACCCAGAAATTGGCATTTAATTAGTACTTTCAATGCTAGATGTTTTCATCTGCTTTGCACTGATAAAAATACAGCTTACTTCATACTAAAGTAGCTAGCAGAATGTCTTGATTCATACTTATTATTATTTTGAGTAAGTAAGGCAACATGGCTGCATTACAAATGAACTTGCAATAAATGAAAGCAACAATGAATTGATTGTTCATTTTCCTTAAAATATAACATGTGTTGCAGATGATATAAATGTAGTGAAATAGGATAAAAACCCACACTTATGTATTTGTGAAATTTATGTAAAGAATTCCACCAAATTCTTTCACTCTCTCCCGAGTGCTTTATCACGATTTGAATGTGTGGTTAGGATTAGACTTGCATCTCGATGACTAATGTAAGTCTCGTCCTAACAACACACTCAGACCTTGATAAAGCACTCAGGAGAGTGCGAAAGACTTGGTGTAATTCTTTGCATAAATTCCACAAGTACATAATTGTGGGGTTTTATCCTATGCTATTATGTCTGTGAGAAGACATTACCATTACTTAATGTGGTGAAATCACAAATAAAATATGTTGTCTAGCTGTATTTGAACTTTCATTAATAAGTTTTAATAAAAAAGCTTATTTTCCATGGTATATAAGATAGTATTTTATTTAAATAATCAACATAAGTGGAAAACTTTCCATAAAATGTAAAGTGAAAGGTGTGTATTCTAACTATTGTTACATATTGTGATGCACTAGTAGGTAATACCCAGCTTGTACTAGACTAGTTCAGGGATGCCTAGAGGCATGTCTGATCTCATGAGAGTTTCTTTGTGGAACAAAATAGATCTGAAATGCTGTGTAGTCCAAAAGTAAATTTTAAATGTGTGAGGAATGCATTTCAGGGTTTTGTACATGTAATATTTGTTTAATCATTGCAGGGAAATATACGACATCTTGTATGTGCAGACATTGCAGAAACTTCCCTAGATCAGTGCAAGGAGCGACATGAGTTAAACAAGAAGAAGGGCCGCGGAAAAGGGTTTACTGCAGAATTCATTCTTGCAGACTGTACAAAGGTAAAAATATCCCCTGTGTATGTTGACATGATCTGCAGTTTCTTATTAAACAAACGTAGGTTTTCTGTGGAGAGCCCCTCTGGCTCCCTGGAGCTATTGGGCTAATATGCTATATTAGTCTGGAGCATCAGTCAATTGGAAGTCTGCCTACTGGGGACCACTCGCTAGAAACTGGTCCCCTCAGAGAGGCGCAGGGAACAATGGCCTATAGAACCCCCCCCCCCCCCGTGTTTGGGAACATTCCATGTCTGCAATCAACCGAGGTTAGGCACCCAGAAAGGTAGGCATACCAAAACAGACCCCAACTGCTAAGAAATTGCAACTGAAGATTTGAACAGATAGAACTCCCCCAAAACATGAGGAAACAAGCAAACGTCATTCACCGCTGCCGCGCCTTCAGGTATGAGCCCCGGAATGCACCGGCTACTCATACCTTCAGTTCATAGGCTGATGCACTCTGGGGCGGTCGTCAACTCCGGCCTCGATTTCTTGGCGGATTTGTGCCTTCGTGGTGTTTTTTGCTCTTTGTGGTGCGGTGGCCAGGAGTAACTTCAGTGTATGCGCTTAAGGGCTACCTTTGCTAAGCACCTGTAAGTACTACCCTTGGGTTCTAGGGTTACTTCCCATAGAGCCGTCGGGATTCCACTTCCGTAGGGGTTCCTGCTGCTTGGCATTTACCCCGCTCTTGGGGCCAGCTGAGGTTTTTTGGTCTTTGGTTTTTGGTAGGAAGTGGTGGTGGTGTTGGTTGGGGAGCAAGGTGCTGTGCTGCTCACTTACCTATGCAGCGGCCATGTTCTTGTTCCTTCTGGTGGCGCTGTGCTTTTGCGTTTTTTTTTTTATTTTATTTTTGTTTTTCTTGCTAGGAGGAGGGTATTCCTTGTTTGGTTATTTGTCCACATATGGTAAATTGGTGGCTCCCCTCTAGGCCCTCGTGCTTGTACACATCACAGGGGTCTAGTTAATAGCTCGCCCCCTTTGTTAGCCTTTGGGTTTAACCAGCTAGCAGTAACCGGCGGAGCCTCTCCAGCTTGCATTCAGGGTGGATGTCACTTCGGCCTCGTTTTGCAAGATTTCTCATGCTTTGTTTTACCTCCGGCCTGCTCATGCGCAGCCTGAGCCATCTTGGTCCTTGGACCTGGTGCTCACTTTTCTCTCTCCTTCACAGTTTGTTATGGCCCCCTTCAGTTCAAGATTATTTTTCCAAGGCTCTTTTTCTTTTGGCATTGGCCTCTTGGGGGGTTGGATGCTGGCCTTCATGGCCACCATCCAACTTTTTCTTCAGGAAGAAAGAAGGCTTTTTCTGGAAGGCTTCATGGCCTTCCTTCGGCGCAGGGGTTCCTGCTCTTTCATTCCTGGTGGTCGGTTTGTTCGTTTGCAGTCATCTCCTTTTCTGGTGAAGAATGAGACTGCTGGTTTCCAGAGGGGTCTTTGGGTTGTTGATGCTTGGTTGGTTCGGCCGGGGATGCATCATGTTTTGTGTCCATTTGCGGCTCTTCGCTGTTGCTTGCGCGCCACAAGGGACGTGGCAAGAGACGCACTTTGAGTTGACCCAGTTCCCTTCTTCCCTGTTCAAGGGCGCAGGTCTCCCAGTTCGTCCGCAGGATTATTTGGTCCAGCCAGCCTGCAGTCTATCCCCATGCCCATGACGTTTGTGAGTTTGCGGCTTTGGCTGCTGTTTTTGGTAATATGTCTTGGGCTGACATTCAGTCACGGGGTTTTTGGAGGTCGAACAGGGTCCTGGCCACACGGTACCTCGTTAATGTGCCTGGCCCTTCTCGGGCGTGTGTAGCTTTGGGTCGCAGGTTGCAGCCAGTTGTCTCGACTTTGAATTCAGGAGCGAGTGGCAGCCGCCTTCCGGGTAAGTCCCTTTTGTTTTGTCTTGTCATTGGGTAAGTAGCTCCGGGAAGCTGCAGCTCCCCTCAGAAAACCAGCGTTGAATGTAATGAAACGCTATTTTCTGGGTGAGACCTAGAGGCTCCGTGGCAACCCTCCCTCCCTCCGATCAGCGGTTTTTCGTGTGTTTTGACATCCAGCCTCAGAATTGGTGTGTGGTTAGGCGGTGTGGGGGTCTGGGTCTCCCCCTTTTTCCTCCTGGGGAGGGGGTGGTTGTGCAGACAGCGGCAGGGTGACGTCATGCTCGTTTGCTAGTTTTCATTTGGGGAGTTCTGTCCACTAGTTCGGCTTTCAGTAACAATGTTAACCAGAATAGGGGTTTGTTTTGGGGCGCTTAGCTTTGTGGGTGCCTGTCCCAGTCGATGGCAGACATAGAATGCTTCCAACCACACAAGGGGGGGGGGTTACTATTGGCCATTGCTCCTCGTGCCTCTCTGAAGGGGGCTAGGTTCTAATTCTTGGTCCCCGGTAGGCCTAGAACTCCATGCACTTTGACTGATGCCAAAGTTTAATATATCCATATCAGCCTGGATAGCTCCGGGGAACCTCTGGGTCTCACCCAGAAAATGGCATTTCATTACATTTAATGCTGGTTTTTTAACATTGTTAATAAAGACATAAAGTACAGAGAAGCTGCAATATAATGTACTCTTGGAAAGCTAGATAGCATAGTGATATATAATAACAATACTGGTATTGCAAAAATAGGGAAATAAATTGCCAGCCCTACTTGCTATGCCTACAAACAGGCATTGGTTTAGACCTTCCTGGGAAAAAAAAAAAAGTTGCATGTAAGCATGAAAAATAATAAACTGTAGAATGTGAGGAATCTCTTTAAGTATAAGTTTCCTGCGCTTTAGTAGAGCAGGCTAAGTTAGCTGTATCTGCCAGTCTTGTCCTCAACACAAATATACCTGTTGATTGTGGCAATAATATGGGAAATTTTGTCTAGAAATGTGTGCCCGTGTTATTGATATGGGAGTCACTAATAGAAAACCACCTGCATGGGAAGTCATCACTGCTATCATGTGAGCCCTCTCAGATTTTGATGTATTTTCAGGGGATATTGTAGCTACTTTATGATGGATGGCTGGATTGCTTTTGGGCCGTAGATTGGCTGATTGGAATGCTGAAGCTGTGAGAGATCTAGTTAGTGGTGCAGTGTGAAAAACTGGAATGGTGTAGCCATGCTAAGTTACCTAGTTAATTTGGTAAGATTTGCTTTACCAGGTGGTGAGATGGTGAGGAGGAGAGGGATAAGGTTTGTAGAGTGGTACTCACCTAATTGTGCTTGTGGGGGTTGAGCTTTGGCTCTTTGGTCCTGCCTCTCAACTGTCAATCAACTGGTGTACAGATTCCTGAGCCTACTGGGCTCTATCATATGTACATTTGAAACTGTGTATGGAGTCAGCCTCCACCACATCACTTCCTAATGCATTCCATTTATTAACTACTCTGACACTGAAAAAATTCTTTCTTACATCTCTGTGACTCGGGTGGATGTATGTATACTGAGGCTTCCAAGACTGATGTGAAAGGTGGCTAGTTACCACTATGGTCCATCAAGAGAAAGGTTAAGGACTTTTTCTATCATAGATTTTGGTACGTAACAGTAATCAACTAGTTTGGGGCTGTTGTGGGAGGGTGGACACCTCAGAAACTAGGGTAACCTGGGGAGGGACAAGCATTTCTGAAGGCAAAGGATATCATAAGTATTGGTGTCTTGAGAACCTCTCATTCATCCTCTCAGGTCATGTGTCCATATATAAATATAATTTTATTTTAATTTAATTTCTTTCTTTTTTTCAGAAAAGAATAAAACCCCTTTTGGAGAATCCGAACAAGCAAGTGGACCTCGTGTCTTGCCAGTTTGCTTTCCACTACTGCTTTGAAAGCCTCAATCAAGCAGAAACTATGCTTCGCAATGTCTCGGAAAATCTAAAAAAAGGTGGTTACTTTGTTGCCACAATTCCCAATGCATATGAAATTATGTAAGTTGCACTGTTTCTTTTGTTTTACCGAGATAAATAAAGGTATAAAGGTATATAGTTTGGTACTGTCAATAACTTATTCCACTGTGTTTATGTTGTTTTTAAAGTTATGTATTACAGCAATCACCAAATTCAAGAATATACTGTTTCATACCCAACCTAGAATTAAAGTTTTTTTTTTTGGGGGGGGGGGGTTTATCACTAAATTTTCAGCTTTTTCTTTTAGCAAATAGTATGATTTGTGTTTGAGCATATTTGACCAAACCAAGAATATATAAATGATGATTGTGTGCATATAATTGTGCACACAATCACATGCACATTCACATGTTTACTTATTCATCCTGATGACCCAGGGGCAACAAAATTCAATTGCAGTATAGTATTTTGTCATGATATCTCTTGAACATGTGCAGTCACTCTGAACTTTGTTTTGAAGCCCTCACTACCCAGCCGAGCCGGTCGACCGAGCGGACAGCACGCTGGACTTGTGGTCCTGTGGTCCTGGGTTCGATCCCAGGGGCCGGCGAGAAACAATGGTCAGAGTTTCTTTCACCCTATGCCCCTGTTACCTAGCAGTAAAATAGGTACCTGGGTGTTAGTCAACTGTCACGGGCTGCTTCCTGAGGGTGAAGGCCTGGTCGAGGACCGGGCCGCTGTGACACTAAAGCCCCGAAATCATCTCAAGATAATCCATGATTAGTGTCATTCTTTTAACTATGAACTGCGTGCACCACTGGTGGCCAGCCATAGGCTACAGTGTTGTGATATTGTTGGAAAACAGCAACATCAAATCCCTCTTGCTTTGAAGTGTTCTGTATATTTGTGTCACATCATCTTCCACCAGTGCTTCATTTTATTCACAAAATATATGATTTGCTTTACTAGGTTTTTTATGTCAGATACAGCACTAGTTCTACTGGTATTTTGTATCTATAACTATTGAATTCCATGAGTTTGGACCTGAGACTGAGTGCATGAGCATGTTAATTTTTCTTTCAAAATCTGTATAGTGTTGATGTCAGTTATATTTTCAGAGGTTTAGATATCATTCATAAAGAAGCTGTTCGGATCTTCCACATGCTCTTTGTGGAAGAGCATGTGGAAGGGGAAGGGGGGAAGGGTTGCTGAACATGTCCTCATATTGATTTTTTAGGATTTCACCAATTACTTTGTCATCCTCTGTGTATGAGCCTTGGCTTGTAAGAATAGCTCCAACACTGATAAAAGTTGTTTATTGTCTTTGCATAGGTGAAGAAATATTTTTTATTTTTTTGTTATCTCTTGTGTGGATTTCTGTTCTAATTGCATTTCTTTGATCTGATATAATTGCTTCAGTATGTTTTATTTGTTCAGTCTCCCTGTTAAAATTATTCTTTCTTTGTAGGGTATGGTTGTGGCTGTTTAAGCATTTTGATTATTTTGTTTTATTTTTTTGTAATGCTGTCTGCATTCTCTTTCTATGCTGGTCCTCTTTCTGGATTTCTGCAAAGGAACATATTTCAGACAGACTTCATATACAAAGGATATCAGTATGCATAGTTCTATTCCTTGTGTAGGATTTTTATTGCTTAGAGCATCAACAAAATACTACAAGGGATTTTTATGTGCTGTGATTTTTGTCCCAAACAAAAATCGCACACAATGTCTGGGTTAACCAGACATTTTGGCCACACTCAACAATTGGCTTACTTTCTTATGGTGGTGGCCTGCTTTCTTTTAAAACAATGGTTAGTGGCGGTTTGTTTATTTCTTTCGTTGGTGCCATAAGAGCAATGTCGCTGCATGGTCAAGATAATATATTCAATTTTACATGATTCTTATAAAAGTTTAATTTATGGCAAGATGATGATAAGCTATATACTGTATATAAAGGTATATTTAATTTCAGAACCAGACTGAAATCCAGTAGGGGAAGAAGTTTTGGAAATGAAGTTTACCAAATAGAATTTCCTGAAGATAGACCAGAAAATCCACCACTATTTGGTGACCGCTACAACTTCTTCCTAGAGGGAGCTGTGAACTGCCCGGAATTCCTTGTCCACCCTCCAACTCTTGAAAAGTTAGTTGCCACCAATTCTTTGTATTTCATGAGCACGTGTATGATTTATATATGGATTCTCAAATCAGTGTCTTGTGCAGTATCCTGCAGAGAGACCAGATTACAACCCATCCTCCGAATTGACAGTACGTTTTAATACTAAGTGTACTGTAATAAGTACATTTCCTGACATCATACATAGTACATAATTGCACTTATGGGGCTGTTACATTTACCTCCCCATTTAATTCTCCTCGTTTTCTGTTAAGATACTCAGAATTTTAGAATGAAGTTTTTAAGCTCGGTTGCGCCACTTGTCAGTGGCGCACCGCCATATCCCGTGTTATGTCGGGTGGCACAGTGCAGTGGTTAATGCTGAATAATGGAAGGCAGCAACCAGTTTATTTTATTTATATAAATATTAAAATAAAGTTTGTGAAACATACATTGTTATTGATAGTGCAATGATGTTTTGTATAATATAATGTACCCTTCTGTTGTTATAAATCAATAAATTTAAATGATTTTTGCAGGTTGGCCAAAAAATGGGGTCTTCAGCAGCTGTGGAGTCGAGATTTTGCTACTGTATATAATGATGCTTTAAAGGACCAGGAATGTCAGCATCTGTTGAATGTTATGAAAGCTCTCGAGGCATGTCTTTATTATTTGTTGTTTTGTATTTTAAAAGACTTCATTGCTCAATGTACTGCCATGTAATACTACATTTATAAAATATTCTTAGTAATTTGTTTCCACCAGCATTTCTATTACATAACACTTTACTTTAGACTTAAGAATAAACTAGACACACAAGAATGTGTGTGTGTGCATACTGGCCTAGAATGTCGACCTGCTGTGAGTGTAGCAGGTCCTGACCAGAGGCCAGAAGGATCTTGTAGTGACCAACCAAGTGGGATACCTCACAAGTATTGAGCTTTTAAGTCTTGGTATAACAAAATAATTTAACCAAGATGAGAGAAACCTCATACTCCTTGATATATTTTAATGTGTATTATTAGGTTTGATTAGAAACTGACAGCCTAATTAATATTACAGTTCAGCACTTTTTGGATCGTCATTCAAAGGTTGGGCTGTAGTGCTGAAAAAAGTTTTGCATGCAGTTTAGGAGAGGATTAGATTTTAAAGGAAATTCTACATAAACATGTTCTTAAATTTTTTCACTTTTTGTCAACAGAATTTTCCTGATGAAGTTGAACAAGTAACAGAAACAGATGGTGAATACAAACATGCTCGGGAATACTTGTCCAGTAAAAGTGGTGTCGAGCTCGTCAGGACTCTCTCCAAATCAGAATGGGAGGCAATGTGTAAGTTTACCAGTGTACTTCTGACAGTGTTTATATTTCACATCCAGATGAATAATAATCAATCAGGATGGTTTGCAAAACTTCTCTCCTGCTGGTTTTCTCCATATTATTCAGTATTAATCAGTAGCACAATATTTTACAATACCTAATTGATTTTATAAGCTATATAGTGCAAGTCCCTGTTTGGTATTTAAAGAGGTACGCATTAAATGTTAAATGTGTAAATCAACAGTGATTGTGTCATTTTTGGGAAAACAAAATAAAACAACAACAAATCTAATTCATGTCATTAACTTGGTTGGGTACTGTACAGTACAGTATTAGCAAAAACAAATTCTATGGATGATCCCCTTTGGTAGCTCCCTGAATCTATTTCACTGAGATTGTTCCATTCTAATGGGTCACATCAGTTACAGGAGTTTAGTTTAGCCTGGACCTGACAGCTCAGTGGACAGCGCTTTGGATTCATAGTCCTGAGGTTCCGGGTTCGATCCCCGGCGGAGGCGGAAACAAATGGGCAGAGTTTTTTTTCACTCGGATGCCCCTGTTCACCTAGCAGTAAATAGGTACCTGGGAGTTAGACAGCTGCTATGGGCTGCTTCCTGGGGATGTGTAACAAAAAGAAGGCCTGGTTGAGGACTGGGCCACAGGGATGCTAAGCCCCAAAACCATCTCAAGATAACCTAAAGATAGCCTACAAGATACCAGAGCCAGAACATGGCTCCCCTCACAGAGGCAGAGGGGGTGAGCGACAATCTGCCACCCTATCAAGAAAGTTCACGGAAAACAAAGCATCAAAACTGTAAACAATTCAAAGGAAACAATTGGTTCAATCAAAACTAGATTGACCCTTATAAAGGTATCATTAGCTGCCACCAGGCACCCCAGGCCCCTGCCCACGGCCAGAATTCCTTACTCATTTCTATTACTCATATGGTAGTGTCAAGTGTAGTTCTCTGGGCCCTTCAGTTTGAACCTGACCTGTCTTTTTACCAGGTTAGTGCTGGTCATTGTGGCCCTGGCTAGGTATCTTTGTTTGTTGGCCTACCTTGACAATCGGCATGTTTGGGTTCCCAGTTCCAGGTTGGCAGGATTTTAGCTGGCCAAAGATCTGGTTATTTTCCATCTTGCTGGGTTCAGGTTCCTGGTGGAAGTCCCAGTTGTTCTGTCCCAGGTTCAGACAAGGCTAGCCTCACTTGGGAATCTTATTCGGTGCCTCTTGTCCCTGTCTCAGGCGCCTTTGGTCTCCCTAGAGGAAAGCTTCATGGTCTTCTCCAGCAGTGTGCATTCTGCTACTTTGGCCCTGATGAATGAATTGTTTATCTACAGCTCCCTTTTCTAGCGAAGAATGAGTTTGCTAGCTTCCAGAGGAATCCCTTTAGCAATTTATGCTTGTTCTGGCTGGGGTGTATCATTTGTTGTCTCAAGTGGTGTCACTTTATTGTTATCTGGGGGCCACTGGTTGTTTCTAGTTGTAGTGTGAGCATTTCCTTGACCCCCACCTCTCTTAACCCTTAGGGAGCGGTTGTCGTCATATGTTGATTTATGGGTGTTATGTGGTTATCATATAACGATTATCAACTGTGAGTGCACGTTGGCAGCTTACGCCTTTGCTTCAGTCTATTCTCTCACCCCATATAGTGTCAATTAGGCTGTATGTCATTATCCAGAGCCCAACACCAATGAATATTATGTTCATATCCTTTTTTGCTACTACTACCTTTCTTTATACTGGTTGTAATGGAGTATACCAGGTAAACCAGTCAACTGAAACATTATCATGTCTTATGTGAATTATGTGATGTATCAAGTTACTCAACACAACACGATGTCATCTAGCCAGCCTGTGGTCTACCCTCAGGCCCACGATAAGCAAGTATGTTGTATTGGCAGAAGTATTCTCCAGCATGTTCTGGGCTGATATTTGGGCTCAGATGTTTTGGCAGCCTAACAGGGTGCTTGTGACCTAGTATTTGGATAATGTTCCTGGTCCCAGTCAGTGTTGTGTTGCTATGAGCCATGATTCTCAGTCAGGGGGGTTTCTTCTTTGTCTTAGTACCTGTTGCCTCTCCTCCCAGGTAAGACCCGTGTTTTCTTTCTCTGTGGTTATCTATCTTAAGGCAACCACCAAGGGGCTTCCCAAGAAACACAGCATTGAATATCATGAAATGGCTCTTCCTTATAGTCAGGATGGTTGGCTGTGGGCAGGATCTGAGGCTGCCTGCTGGCAGTTATGTACTAATTTTATAGGGTTTAACTAGTTTGGGTAGACTAATTGCTTTGTTTGAATCATCTGAAGAGTTGTTTGGCAGTTTAAATGCTTAATTTTCTGTGAAAGTTACAGTTGTATGTAATGCCTTGCTAACCTCTGGATGCTTTTCCATTGGAGTGGTTGATTGTCACTCACTCCCTGCACCTCTGTGAAGGGGTCAGGGGCCCCAGTAGGCCAATCAGAACCCCTGCAACTGGTGTGACCCATTAGAATCTTGGGGAAATAGCTTCAAGAGTGCAACTGGGGCTCTTTCAGAGAGAGGCGTTTCATTACATTCAATGCTTGGTTATCCTCTGAATGAAGCAGATACCATATATATTTGCATTAATAAAAATATGGATTAGAAATATGAAAAGTTTTAATAAAAATAGTTGGGTGAAAAACTCAATGTCTAGAATCTTGAAAATAAGATATTTTATTAAAATGTCTACATTGTCAGGTTCTTTTTTTTTACATGTACAGTTTAAATAGAGACTGCTCGCATCCAAAAGAGGGCATGAGGATGTTTTGTCATAAAAGTTTGGATTAGAACAACTGAGAAGAAATGTACCACACAAGGCATGGCATGGTCATTCAATCTGGAAATAAGTTGTGTGGGGGAAGGGATGAGGAGCTGGCTGGTTAAATCAATTTTGGAAGTACTTGTTTGTCATCTTGAAGCAGCCTGGCCTCTAAAGTTGTCACGCCATAAAAATGATGTTCTGAATTGCCCTGACCTAACTGATGGATCCACGAATAGAAATTTATAACTCCGTCAGTTTAGCAAGTCACTGTGTTCACATGTTTTGACGTTGGGAATTTTTATATAAAAATAGGATGTGTTATTCGAGAGAACAGGTTGTGTAGCATGTCAAACTCTGGCCAGCAGAGAAACCTTTGTGAGCAGTGCAAGATTTGTGGTGTTTGAGAATTAAACTCTTAGTAAAATGCAGAAGAGGGTAGTTAGATGATGGTAGTTTACTGATAACACTGACGGGGTTTGCCAGTTTTGTGTCCAATTTTATTTAAAAAAAATTAATGTACATTTATTAAAATTTTAAAATAGATATTGAGATCATATTTTTATTCCCTCAGGTCTGTATCGTGCCTGCATCTTCAAGAAGGTCAACTGAAGCACAGGAAGCTGTGCTAAATTGCAGGGGGATTCTTTTTGTTAAGGAATCTTGATTAATAAATATGTAAGTTTCACAGAATAAAGTACTGTACTGTATATGTTTTTTTATATATATATATATACATATCTTAACTTTTATGGTTTATATTATGAAAAATCGTTACAAATTACCTAAAGTGTCCATCCTCTTTACACCTGTCTCATGACGAACTTATTACCTGTACATAAGCGGCAAACTTACTCCTCCAAGCCAAATCCAGAATCCCTTGGGAAGTAGAACGTGAGAAGTGCTCTGCAGGTCCAGGGCACTTGTTGGATGGCAGTCATCATCCAAGTGACCGCCTCAAGAAAAAAATTAATCCAGGACAGTCGTCTGGAACGAGGGGCAAGGAAGAACCATTTCAGTCGTGAAGGCCACGCAGGAACCTGAGGCCCAGAAAGATCAGAGAAGAGACTGGGAAGAGAACAGATATGATGCAGCGGAAAAATAATGCAGAATGCCATGCATTCTGAGATGACAACAGGAGTGAGAAACTGAGGCCTGCCAGGAAAGAAACATATCCCTAGAAGGGGGAAGGAACAGACCCACTCCACAAGAAGCTGCAGGAAATGACATGAAACGTAATTATCAAAAAAAGGCACCAAGCTGGGGAGATAATGTAGCCTTACCTGATCTTGCAGTTACTTTGCGATGATCTCAGGGCTCAACGTCCCCGTGGCCGGTCCTTGACCAGGCCTCCTCGTTGCTGGACTGGTCAACCAGGCTGTTGGACGCGGCTGCTCGCAGCCTGACGTATGAATCACAGCCAAGTTGGTTGATCGAGTATCCTTTGGGGGTGTTTATCAAGTATCTCTCCCACCTGCACTCAAGGGAATTCAGATTTGGGTATTTCAGTCGGTCCAAATAGTTTAGATGTTTTACTGAGTGGACTCTAGCAGTAAAGGATCTCTACACACTCTCCAGGTCAGCAATTTCTCCAGCTTTGAATGGGGCTGTCATTGTGCAACAGTATTCTACTCTAGAGAGCATTAGTGTCTTGAAAAGATTGATTGATTGATTAATGAAGATTTAAGCCACCCCAAGAGGTGGCATGGGCATGAATAGCCCACATCTTGAAAAGTATCATCATTGGTATAGCATCTCAAGTTTGAAAGGTTCTTGTTATCCAACCTGTCATTTTTCTTGTAGTTGTAATAAGTACTTTATTGTTTTCTTTAAAGATAAGGTCTTCCGACATGAGTACACTCAAATCTTTTACATTGCTTTTTCGCTCTATGGTATGATTTGACTGCGTTCTGTACATGGCTTCTGTTTTTATATATTCCTTTTTTCTGCAGCACATGAGTTAGAACTTATCATTAAATACCATATTATTTTCTGTAGCCTGTTGAAAAACTTCTGATTTATATCTGATTGGAAGTTTGCTGTGTCCTCTATGTTGTCTACTCTCATAAAGATCCTAGTGTCATCTGCAAAGGAGGATACAGCATTTTAGTTTGTGTCCTGGTCTATGTCCGATATGAGGATGAGAAAAAGTACTGGAGCAAGCACAGTACCCTGGGGAACTAAGCTCCTCACAGTTGATGGTCCAGATTTTATTTTGTTAACCATTACACATTTTGGTATTGTTAGGAAATTGTAGATCCATTCGCCTATTTCTCCGGTAATGCCTGTCGAACTCATTTCCTGTACAATAACACCATGGTCACATTTGTCGAAGGCTTTTGCGAAATCTGTGAAAATTACATCAGCGTTCTGTTTGTTTTCCATGGCATCTAATACCATGTTATAATGGTCCAGCAACTGTGTCAGGCAAGAGTGCCCTGTTCGGAAACCATGTTGTCTAGGGTTATGGAGATGCTCTGATTCCATGTTTTTTGTGATCTTACTTCTTGGCGCACACTCAAGGATTTTTATGAATGTGTGGTGCTATCGGTCTAATTTTTTGCTTCTGCGTTATTTCCTCCTTTATGGAGTGGTGCTAGCTCTGCTGTTTTTAGTGTGTCAGAGATAATGCCAGTATCTTGGCTCTTTCCAAAGAATGTGAAAGGCCTGCGATAGTGGGTTTTTACAGTTCTTGATGAATATAGAGTTTCAAAAATCAGGGCCTGGTGCAGTGTCTATGACTTCTTCAAAATCCAGTGGCAATAGGGTGACATCTGATATATGATTTGATGCTGGTATCTCATCCATGGAAAAATTCATTTGGGTTATCAATCTTCAGTATGTTTAGTGGCAACGCTGAAAACAGCTGATTCCTTGGTATTTTGCTCATTTCTTCGTTGTCATCTGTGATACCTGAGAGACAAGGCATCCGTCAACACATCAAGCAAGAGAAAGGGAAGGCGCCAAAGCACCGAACCCCGAAAAACCCAAAGAGGAAGTCGGAGACGCAGCAACTGGCGCAAGGACCCCAGAGGTCGAACCCAGCGATTGCAAAATGGGTGCCCTGAAGATACCAGAACTGCCTCCGAAGCCAGACCCTGCCCAGCAGGAAATCAGCAAGGCAAAGTTCAGGCTCCTGCACAGCTGCTCGAGCAACAACCGAGTGACCCGGTTCCCCTTCCAACTCATCAGGAACCTGAACCCGACAAGCTGGGAAAGAACCCATGTCCCTGGTGAGCAGACGTGCAGACCGGCTGGGAGCCCAAACCAACCAGTCGTAGAGGTAGGTCAGAATCCAAGCCCCCTAGCAGACGAAGACTGACCACTACCACGTATGAACCCAGGTTAAACATGTGAACACGCAAAGTGCCAGATTCAAGCCGAATGGAAGGCAATGAAAGGAGTGGTATGCCTGACGTTCGACCACGAAACCTAGCCAATTCCTGTACCCCGGATGAATAGGAACGTGCCAATATGTGTCCTGGAGGTCCAGGGAGATCATCCAAGTGCCCGGCTCGAGAAAAAGCTCGACCTGGGACAAAGTAGTCATCCGAAAGGAGGGGCAAGGAATCCAACAGTTTAGACGGGACAAGTCCAGAATGAACCGGAGATCCAAGTCCCATCTTGGAACCGGAAACAAGCGGGAAACCCACATGAGGGATGAAGTCGTTTCGACCATGTCTAGGCGAACCCACTCAATGATGACCCGACAGAGAAACGGGGAAGAAGCCTGCCTCGCCAGCCCCGAACCCCCGACTGGAGGAACAGCTGCCCAATGCCACCAAAGTTGAGCCGAAGTGAAAAGCCCATGAATAGTGGGACCAAATTTGGGCTAACAGAGCCAGTTTTTTCTCCATTGTCCCGACCTCTGAGAAGCCGACTTCTGTGCAGAGTGACCACCACGCCGACCAGACAAAGAGGGCTCCGGAGGACACACCGGCACCAAACCTGGCACCAAAGGCCCACCTCGACCTACCAAAACTGAGCCCTGGCACAACCACCCTGGGAAGAGCCAGCACACAAACCCCCCTGGAGCACAAACAAATCAGAAACAGGATGGCAGGATCAAAAGGAGTTCAATCACTCCAAGACTCCCCCCCCCCCTCACCGAGCCCCATGAACCCCCCAATACAGGCCCTGGAGCAGAACCTACATCCAAACCCACTACCCTTCAAGAAAAGGCCGAGTCCAAGGAAAAAACCTCAAAGAGAGAAGCCTGCTGGGCCGACAGCTTCAGCGAGGAAATCAGCCTCGACCTCCGTCCTCGAGTTGGAAAGGGCAACCCCCTAAACCACCCAAGCCTCATTACCAGCTAAACCCGTAGACATTTAGGAGCCGGGAGCAGAGCGTACAACACCCAAAGAGCAAGGGCGCAGACAGAACCAAGGTTGAAGTAACTAACGTCCCTAAATCCTGGTCCCTAAAATCCAAACAGGGCGATTCCGAGACTTTCAACTGGGCAACCAACCTGGCCCATTGCAACACAGAATACCTAGCATACAACCAAGCTGCCACCTGACCCCTAACATCTTCAGATGGGGAATGGGGAAATTGAATAACAAGCGGGGAACACATCCTGCAAGACTGAGTGTCATAGGTGTCTCCGACCCAACTGGCAGGATGGATGATCGTCATCATGAGGCAAAGGCAACGAACACCCCTCAGCATCCTACAAGGCAAGACAGGGCTCGGAAGACACAGCCATAGTACTCCCGAGTTCTATGGGGGATTTCAAAGGCCTGTTGAGTACGTAAGACCTACAGGAAGCCCAGGCACTTGGGGTTTCCAGTGCTCTTACTAAGCCAGTAAGCCCTGTCTGCTGCAGGCAAACTGACAACCGGCATCGCTGTGAAACCTCAAGGCAACAGAGGAGGACTACCAAACACAACCTAGGCTAACCTAATGGGAAGCTAGGCAGACCTCCCCCATTAAGGATGTGCTTAAAACAAGCAAAATGCACCCCTATGCAATACACACAGACTAACCAGTCCCCAAAGAGAAACCTCGGCCGCTACTGATGCAAGGTGCACCTCCCCACTCTAATGGTTCACTTCCCTACCCAGGGCAAGATGTGAAGCCCAAAACCACCGGCGAACCATAAGGGCGAGAACTACACCAAGCTATGAAGGCCTCTGATGGGAGTGAGACCCCAACGACCCAGGAAAGGTAACCCTGAATCGCAAGGCAAGTACTTACCGGGCACCCAGGGAAGGAAACCCTAGGCACATCCCGCCAAACACACACCGAAACTACGACGTTGGTACAACGTTCAAACAAGTTTTAACACCTAACCAGTTATAACAACCAATATAGCATGTTGTAACAACGTTCTAATACGTCATAAACACGTTAAGCCAAGTTGTAACAAGCGGAAAATAGACAGTTTCGGTTTGTGTTTCCAGGGATGCAGCCCAGTAGACTTAAAGGAATACCTGGCCACCACACACACAGCCAACAAAGCCACAAATGCAAAGCCAGACAAAAGCTTGAGGCCAGATAGGACTTCTGACACCTGCCACATCAGCCGACGAACTGGAGGTGGTGCGGCCTGCTCACCTGAGCGGGGTCCACCTTCCCCTCTCTTGGGGGAGGATGAGTATGTAACGAGCAGGCGCACTAGTTGGATGTCATATTGCTTGTTTCACTGTTTTCTATTGGAGAGAGTTCTAGGCCTCTGGACATAGGATGCAATTTTAACCCGTTAAGAGGTTTGTAATGGTTCACCTACTCTTATGGGTGCCTTCCCCGGTCGATGGCAGAAAAAAAAAACTAAATGTAGTGCTCATATGGCCATTGCTCCCAGCTCCTCTCTGAGGGGGGCCAGGTTCTGGCTCATGGCCCCCGGTAGGCACTCGAACTCCAAGCACTGATGGCACCAAACAAATTGGCACATGTCAGTTTGATAGCATCAGGAAGCCGATGGGACTTCCCTCAGAAAAGGGTTTTTGCCGTTATTGCACTGCATATATACTGTATAACTATCTACATTTTTGTGCACCATAATGAACCACTAACCTTGTCTGATGTGCCTACACCAGCAGTGTCAGCATGCCAGTCAGCTGACAACATTGACTCGACATAACACTTCAGTATAACATGCCTAGCACTAACTCTAGGCACAATGTTGCTATTATTATCAGCATCCTGGTCACTAAATTCTGAATATGAATAATTTTTACACAAGTTAATTTTTTTAAAGGAGCATGAGGTCGTCTGACAATACGTAGGTGCACCAAACAATGGCAGTGGCCAATTTGTGTCAGCTCTGAATATCATAGAGCATTGTGTTCAATGATATCTGAACATTGTACATAATCTTTATTGGTCAGGATCTTCTATGATACAGTAATCACAAAATAATAGCAGTTACTGTATTTATATATTTCATCATTTTTAAGTGATGCTTTTGACACAAGCTGAACAGCAGTGCTGCTAACTCATGCTGCCTGGTCAAGCCTATGTTGTTCACTCAGTACTGAGACCTTCACGCCCTGGAACAGTCAATGTCCACAATTTTTTTTTTTTTTTCAAAATGGCACCTATTTACTGGAAGCCTCAAAAGCCGAGACGAGCCCCCTTGTACCCACTGAAGCTTTAAAATCTTACAATGTATAGTACTCTAATACTTCACCTGACAGGATGCAGTCTGAGCATAATTAGCCACCATGTCACCTGATGAGATGCACAGCACAGGGGTTATTTTCCTTAGTTTGGTGCAGGACACCAAACTAAGGAAATAAGTCTGTTGGTCAGTGTGGTTGAGTCAATATTAAGAAAGTATTTTGTGTGGTTCCGGGAGGAAAACAGTGGTGAGACGCATCACAAAATCCTTGGTCTGAGCATCCTAGGAAGACCTCTTCAAGGTCTGTGAACATTCTAACATGTTTATTGGAGGGTACCTTGCATGACAGGAAGGGTAGTGAAAGAAAATATCCCCAAAGTGTTTGGTGCAGTCTGTGTTTACTGTATCTTGCCTCATTCACGAGATGGGTTATACTATCCACATGCAAGCGTCTTCCAACAGGGCTAGCGCATTTTCTTTCACTAAATGGCTTGATGACTGCAGTCCTTCATAAAGGATTGGCCAGGTAACAGCCTGGATCTCAACCCAATTGAGAACCTCTGGCACATGGTTAAGACATATCTGGAGAGTAAAGACATCAGCTCCATAACCAAGCTCAAGGAGGCCATCTGTCAGTCCTGGGGCAAACACCTCACTGGAACACCTACCCTGATGTCACCAAGCCGTGAAGAAAAGGCCACCCATCGAAGTATAAAGAGGTAATTATAATGCTATTTACTTTAAATATCCTTATGTACAATATTGTTTGTTGTGGGGGAGGGGAAAGGGCCGAAGCAGGCACAACCAGAGAACACTGTATAAAGATCAGAGGTCCACGGTTGTTCAACATACTCCCAGCGAGTATAAGAAATATTGCAGGAACAAATGTAGACATCAAGAGAAAATTAGATAGTTTTCTTCAAGAAGTGCTGGACCAACCGGGCTGTGGTGGATATGTGGGCCTGCAGGCCGCTCCAAGCCTGTTGGACCAAGCTCTCACAGGTCAAGCCTTGCCCAGGGCTTGACTTGTGGAGTAGAACTCCCAGAACCCTATCCAGGTACACTCCAGGGTGCTGCATAATTTTGATGAGTTATGTACGTCACTGGGCAGTCTTCTAAAAGAGGTTGGCATAATGCCCGGGTTTGGATATTAAGCAAGAAGCACCTGAAACCAAGGATGAGCCACCAAGAAGCCAGAAGGACCACCTTTCCTAGGTAGCACTCCAACCTGGCCAGGACCTGGAGCTTCAGCTGGACCTGGAGAAAGAGGTACAGAAATCCCACAGAAGCCAGTTCAGCCAAAAGGCAGTCATCGCAAGGGCCTCCTGCTTTGGTAATGCAACTGCATAAAGAGGAAGGTTCCAATTCCAAGCCAACACAGAGATTTATGTCAGAGATGCCTGAACACCTCGCAAAGCCACAGGAAATAGATGACATCAATGGTTCACTCCATGGAGAGGAAAAGGAATTAGGATAGTTTATCCATGAGGGCTCTGGATATTCCCTGAACCACATGGAGAACCAATCCCTAAGAAAGCCCCCATCTGGCTCAAATGATGAACCACTTGGTTCAGTCTGAATGGAGTCGGAGCACAGAGCCTGGAGGAGTCTGAATCTCCAAAGGAGTGTGGTATGCCCTGAAGACTCAGGCATGCCACACAGCCACAGACCCCTGCACCATACTGCTCGCCTAACAGAAATGAGACGATCAATATAACCCTGAATGGCCTGGTGAGCGTTGGTCACAAAGTTCCAACCCAGAAACAAGGTGCCTGTAAAGACTTCAAGTGAGGTGGGTGGGGGAGAGGCAGGCACCAGGATACTGAATCCCAGAAAGTCTGAAGAGGAAGCTAGCGACACAGCAGCCGACAAAAGTGCAAATTCTCGTCTCTACTGCAACCCAGTTGTTGCAGTAGACAAAAGGGGGCGAAACCAAAAAACCCAGAACAGCCCCTGAAGCCACACCCTGCCCAGTGGGAAAACAACTCGGGCAAAGTTCAGGCTTCTGCACAACCTCATGAGAAACTGCCTAGTCACCCAGCACTGCCCCAATACCAGCATGCAACGGCATTGCAGTTGAAGTAAAGCTACCAGAGGAAGGGGAAAGTAATGCCGACTGAGAATCCCACATGAAGCCTAGCCAAATCTGAGCCTGGGATGGAACCAAATGGCACTTGCACCAGTTCACCAGAAACCCGAAACTTGAAACCTGGAAAGCTGGCAAAAGAAACAGATCCCTTGTTAGCAGACACACTGATTGACTGGGGGGCCCACACCAGCCAGTCACTGAAGTAGACCATTTCATGAACTCCAACAACCAGAGACTAGTTACCATGACCCGAATCAACCTGGTGAAAATGTGGGCAGCCAGATTCAAGTGGGAAGAATCTGAAAGTAGTAAGCTTGATGCCCAACTATAATCCCTAACCGATTCATGAACCCCGTATGAATAGCAATGTGCCAGTACATGTCCCGAAGGTCCAGGAATATCATCTAAGAACCCACTTCTAATATGAGGTGAACCTGGGCCAAAGTGGTCATCTGGAATGTACTGAAAGGGATGTTGTTGTTCAAGGCCGAGATACCAAAGATAAATCAGAGCTCCACTGAGTCCTCCTTCAGAACTGGGAAGAGACGGGACACTCACTGAGGAGACGTGATCGTTTTGACTGCACCGTAACCAACAGAAACATTCTGAAATGACCTGATTTAGGCAGGAGCAAGAGGGCTGCCACCCCAAAAGCCCAGACCCCCTGAAAAGGGGAAGAGATTGACAGACTCCACTGCAGGTCACAAGAAATGACCCGATAAGCTGATAAATCATGAGACTAGGAGCTGGCAAACTGAGCGAGCAGCCACACAACCACCCTGTCAAAGGGTCAAAATGCAAAAGGGCTGGCATGAACCAGCCATGGAAGGTGCATACATGTATGACCTGGAATATATATACTGTACCTGGAATAATGCAAGTCCACCAAGTGGCCTACCTTCACAGACAGCAGGCAATATCCTAACCCTACCCATCCACCAAGAACAAGATCAGAAAGCATGAGTATAAAGGAAGTCCAAAATAGGTCAATGTGATGTAGCAGCAAGAGAGAGAGACTGCTGCTACATCACCAACAACATCCTCTGGAAAGAGGAGGTTGGTTAGTTAAAGAAGGTTTGGTCTCATATGAACCCAGCTGTGGTTTGTATTCATTCACCAACTTTCTGGGTGCTTTCCCTGATGAGGCGGTGAATTATCACCTGCTTCATGCATCTTTGTGAGTGGGTCATATGCTGGAGACGGGCCCCTAAGGTTGAACTGAACTCCATGGCTGATGCAATCCAGTAGTTTGGACCATCTTGGCAAGATTGCTTCAGGAAGCCACAAAGAGCTTCTCCCAGAAAGGAACCTAATACTGCGGCAAAGGCAGAAACGATGATCCGTATACTGTACGTACAAAGTCGGGGGCTTATTTTGAGTGCAATGACTACACTGAGGTACAGAGCTTTTCACTGCTTGGACTTAATGAAATAAAATAAACTGTTACTATTTGCATTGTTTGACAAAATTTAATATCCATCATCCTACTTTACCTGTTATTCCTATTGACTTCGTTTTGTGGGCTATCACTCCATGGTCACATTTATCAAATGCCTTTGCAAAGTGTGTGTGTACCACATCTGCATTCTTTTTTTGTACTTGGCATCATAAAAAACTAAAATACTGTACATGTTTTTATTAGGTAATGCTTTTTATTATAACGTAAAAATAATTACATTATAAATACATAAAAAAAATTGTGGATTTTTAACAGGAATTCAAACTATGGGCATACCTTTTAAACTGTTTGTACCAATTTACAGGTAAAGTTTCATATGCTTACTTTTTTTTTTTAAATTACCTACCAAGTGCTTATATGATCATGGCTTTACAATCCCATTATTGGCCTTGATCTTAATATTTAATTTCACATTTGATATAATTAAGATGCAAGTGGAATGATCTGACAATTCGTGCCTCTTCATCCTAGTAGGAGTGACATTGTTACTAGCCAAATACAGTACTACTGTATACTGTAAATCATTTGGATAATGGTCTTTCATTAAGAAGCATACAAGGTTCACAAAACTAAACATGTATCATTGTATACAATTTTGAATTGCAACTGTAATTAAACATTAAATCTCATTATATGAGAGCAGTGAGATTATATATAAACATTTAACAAATGAATTATACCTATATTTGGCATTTCTCACACTTACCTTCTCTCTGACTTTGATGGGGCAGGAGACAGACTAAGGAATGGTACATTGAGAAGACATGGTGTAAATGTATATAAACTAAGCTGGTGTTGTGGGCCAAGATAATTTGAAGAACTGGTGAGTGAATGTGAGAGAAGTGTAAGCAGCAGCCCAAGAGGAGGACTGGTACATTCAGTAAGTGTAGATGATAATCAGTGCTCAACAAAATGTTGGTAGCAAAAGCAATAATAATACGGTACCATTGTTTATAAGCGACAACTCGCGAGGAGCACCACACACCGCGCCTTGTCTGAGAGGCAGTGGATGATCTACTGCTTCTATGTATGTGTACTGTTGGGGTGCTCAAATGTATACATGCTGTGCTTCTGATGTGTACTGTGCTCAAATGTTGGGGTGCTGCTCTGTATACATGCTGTGCTCAGTTTTGCTGTGTACTGTGCCCAGCTGTTGGGGTGCTGCTGTGTATGTGTATTGTGCCTAGCTGTTGGGTTGCTACTCTGTATACATGCTGTCTCAGTTGTGCTGTTGTGTATGTGTACTGTGCTTAGTTGTTGTGGTGCTGCTCTGTATACATGCTGTGCTCAGTTGTGCTGCTGCTGTATATGCATGCTGTGCTGATTCTAATGCTTCATATACATGCTATGCTCAGCTGTGTATGTGTGCTCAGCTGTGCTGCTACTGCCATGTATGCATGCTGTGCTTTTAGCTGTGCTGCTGTGTACACACATTAAATATAATGGTGCTGTGTATGGGAGGAATGGTGAATATATGGATGCCATTTAATTTATCTTATCCTTTGCTATACTGGAATTATTCATCAATAAACTCGAGGCACTAATATTTATTTCTTACTACCTAACTCTTTGGAGCGCAACGATGAGGCTTCCACTGCTGATACAAGGGCATTTCTGCAAAGAAAGAATACATGGAAATTTTAAGTTATATTTTTAGGAATGCAAATACTGTACCTATAATTTTTCTGTTAAAAAAATATTCTTTAGAAAATTTAAAGAATTGTGAGGATTGAATATTAACACTTGTGCTGCTGACTGCATTCATGAGTGCTTTCTTGTTTACCAGTGTATGGGGAAAGCACCTAGACATGAGTAACTAGATAAAACCTGCAAACATTTGTGCTTTCAACTATAAGAGGTTTGGAGAGAGAGTTGCCTTGTTTTGACAAACTTGGTAAGTCAACATTACAAAAGTAACCTCTACAAGGATGGTATGCCACACTTTCTTGCCTTGCCCTGAATGAACTTTTGGAAAGAGTGGATGCTATAATGACTAAATAGCACTACTTACATTCTTGTCAGTATAAGTGTTAATTACAGCACTTTATAATTGAGGACACTTTAAAGCGAAATGGCACTTAATCAAATACCAGTCAAAGTTCAAATCGCACACACCTGTGTTCTGAATTGTGGGATTCAAGCAAACCATCTAATTGTGCACTACATATATTTAAAACAGACGAAAGGAAACAACAGGTTATTGTAACCCTCCCTTGGAAGGGTTAACGCCAGTCATATCTGGTTCACACACACTTCATATGTGCTACCTCCTGACTCCCTCCTTTCCTGGTGGTGGTGTACAACGAGTGTTAGGCAGGGCGTTTCACTTGTTTATCTCTTAATGGTAAAGGTTCACATTTTATATTCAGCGGCAGGTCAACCCTTGATTTTTTAGAGATTTTTAGGCTTCCAACTCCATCAGTATACGCTGATCAGGCCAAATATCCGGTAGTCCGGCTTTTATGGACATAACTTTAGTCCGGATAGGGATATACAGTAACTTTATCCGGCCATGATTTTTGCTGGATTAGGGCGTTTTCTGGAATCAGCAGCTCCGGATTATCGAGTTTCTACAGTACTGTACATTCATATTAGCCCGGTGAGCTCCAGAGAGCCGTAGGGGCTCTCCACAGAAATAAATAGCATCAATAATGTAGAAATTCCATTTATTGTCCGAATACTATGAGACATGTTTTAAAATGTGTGCGAACTTCTGCCCATTCTCTGTATACCCCACGTGGCATCCTGTCTACGTGTGAGCACCCACCCAAGCTGGAGGCTCACAGCTCGCATGACCTTGCTAGTGACAGCTGCGGCCTCCCCTCGAGTCAAAAAGTTTCCCCAGTCTGGTTATTTTCTCTCGGGTATTTGTTGTTACCAGCTTTATAAACACTGCAAATTGACTTCCAGATGGATACTGATCAAGAACAGAGCCAATCCATGATGAAAGCATTGAAAGAAACAAACGAGGGAAAAGTTATTGAGTTTTTGTTGAAAGTATAAAAAAGTGAGACATATGTTCTTATATGCAAATATCCCTTTACAGCATTCTATTGTGAACCACTTCATACCAAATTGAACGACGTAGCACAAAAATTGAGGTGAGAAAGCTGAAGAGAAAATAAACATTAGAGTTATGAGCTCTCGACCTACCTTGTGGTGCACGGCAGGTCTAAAGTACAGAGAAGTGAGACATATATGTTCTTATATGCACATATTCCTTTAGAGCATTCTATTGTGAACAATTTGATACCAAATTGAACAACAGCACAAAAATTGAGATTAGAAAGCTAAAAAGATTATAAACATTTGTGGGTGGTCGTGAGTTAGCGCGCATTGCTCGGCCTACCTTGAAGTGTGTGGTGGGTTGCCTGCCAGGGCAACAAAAGTATTAAGACTTCCTCATTGGCTGAGAGTGCCAGGGCCAATGACTAGTTCAAATTTATTATAGTCCTAGTGAGAGGAGGAGTTTTCTTGAGCAGGAGAACCTGAGTGGGTGGAACTTTCACTATCTTGAAGGATACGAGACATGTGTGCCAGTGTGACCTTGGGGGTGCTTGAGAGAGTGGGGTGATCTACTATGGAGCCAGAACACAGGCTGAGAAAGCAGTGATGAAGCTATTGTTTGAGTTCCTTGTACAATTTGTAGCCCATTATCCATGCCTCTTAAGGATGGGATGTTACTAGGATAGGGTTAATTAATTTTGCATTAAATAAAGTTACTAAGTTATTCTCCTGTGTATTTTATATATTTTCCCTTAATTATTTCCGAGTCATAGTTCTTTAATTGATTTGGACTTTACCAGTGGTCTTGAGCATTTTTATGAGTAAATACAGTATATCCCCTTTGTAAGTCATGAGTTTAAATTAAAAGTAATTCCATTCATCCAGTAAGTATAAAAAGATAGAATTTCCCAAGCACTCTGTATTAGTTGACTGGTCGTCCTCCTGAGTCAATTAGCCTTATCAAAGTTCTAGGAGTGGTGGCAGCATTATTTGTTTTATGAGTAACATTTCCTTTCATCTGGGCTGTAAGAATGGTCAAGATATGGTCAACACCTTGGTCAATTCCCCCCTTTCCCTGATAACTGGGCGAGGATTTTCTGCTGCAAGGGCAGACACTTTCAGTTGTTTGGAGTTATATCAATGCAATTAGTACCGTGTAAAGGGTAGCAGCAGTGCTTGTTGCCCGGGATACAATGGTGGGCTTTGTTATACCAGTAGGCCTGGTCAGAGACCGAGCTACAGAGACACTGATCCTTAGAATCAACAGGTATATGCCAGGTGGTAACAGAGCTAATGTACCGGGAAACTACAGTACCGAGTGCCAGCCCAGAAAAACTTGCACTCGGAAAGCAATCCGGCAAGTAAATGCCACGGCAGAAGGATAACATCTTTATTATAATATGTCTTTACTACAGTAAGTACAGTATATAAATGTATTCCTTTGTTTTACTCTTAACACCTCATTCTCACATTCTTCGAATATTATCGCTACCTGCCCAAAACTAACTTAGGACTACTCACTCGTGTAAATTATATTCTATTTTAAATTATGCCTTTTAATACCTTTTTTTTGGTTACCCTCTTATTGCTTTATACTTGACCGTTAACATATAATGCAATTTTAAATTATTTAAGTGTTAAGCATGTGACAACATTCAAGTCTCACCTAAAGCCATTCCCCTCTAAAGTATGCATGGCTGTAATAGTGGTGCCTCCTGGTGAGCACACTTCATCCTTCAGCTGACCTGGATGCTTCCCACTTTCAAGAACCATTGTTGCAGCTCCTTTAACCTAGGAAGTGAATCATATTTATATGTGCAAAATTATTAATATGTAAGAGTTATGTCAATGGTTCTGGAGCACTTAGCTGAGCAGTCAGTATTATACATGACATCAATGCTTTAATTTATATGAACAAAACTTAAATGCATGTTTCCAATTTGATAGAAAAATAAGGGAATGACTTTGTTTAGAAATATGCCAAGAAGATTTATTGACAACAATCGATATTACAGTATATAATGTCATCATACCCTGTACATGGCACAAATGCTTACCTATCAGTGATTACAAGGAAGTGATATGAAGGCACAAGCAAAGAAACACCAACACACATTCAAGAGACCAGGACAGCTCAGGAGGAGCATGAGCAGGCCAGAGATAGAAAAGCACATGAGACAATTTGCAAAATGGAGCTGTGGAGGTGTTGACATTCAAAGCAAGCAACAGCGGCTCCACCAAAGCTGAACGATAAGAGGCAGCATGAGATATTGATCAAGAAACTACAACAAAAAAAGGAGAGGACAGTCCTAATTCAGACCGAAAACAGACAGTGAAGAGAGAAATAGTGGCAGAATGAGCGCCAAGTAGCCTCATACTACCACTTAGAAGAAAGATGCAGGTAAGACACTAACAAACCAGCCACCTGCTCACCATGCAAATGGCAGTAGATATGCATCAAACACTCCATTCACGTAGAGCAAAGGAGAAGTTTGAACCATCAAAGTACACCGTCAGGCCAATTTGCTGGAAGAGGA
Organism: Procambarus clarkii; assembly: GCF_040958095.1. Classification (NCBI taxonomy): domain Eukaryota; kingdom Metazoa; phylum Arthropoda; class Malacostraca; order Decapoda; family Cambaridae; genus Procambarus; species Procambarus clarkii. Next base: position 227,217 of record NC_091240.1, read on the forward strand.
GAGCCCCAAGAAAATGGCCGGGTTGGAACACCGTGCTAGGAGCACCAAAAACCAAGGCTGGGCCGGCTACCTACCGGCCAGAAGGACCACACTCCCTGAATGAAACAACAAACTGGACAACAAGTGAACCGGGGGAAAATGGTAAATGCCCCTCAACTAGTCCAGTCCAGTGGAGAAGCCTCCATTGCAAATCTTGCAAATTGGGTCATGTAGGATGAGAGATGGCTCCTATGTGGAGCCATATAGACCACCTTGTCAATGAATTTGTCAATGGTCCACTCTGTGGAGATGAGCTGAAAATGAGGCAACGCATCTGAGGATACACCCCACACATGAACTTGTGGAGAACCAAACCCCGAGATGCTAGAAGTCGAGCCAATCAAATCATTCGGCTCCACAGGGTGATAGACAAAAGCGACTCCTTGGTTTATACAATGAACTACTTGGGAGCAGAGTGAAGCCAGAGCACTAAGCCTGGAGGAAGCTGAATCCTCCTTCAGGGCATGCCACACAGTCGCAGATCTGTAAATCGTACTGCATGCCTGAGGGAAAAGACTCTACCACTAACCCCAGGCACCTTGATGAATACTGGTCATGAAGCCCTAACCAAGACAGAAGCTCCAAAACCTGTAGGGTAAACTGGCAAAGAGAGAGCTAATGAAGAACAGTTGGGGCCCGGACCTGCAGATCCCAAGTGTAGTGGAAGGGAGAGAACCAGAGAAATTGGTACATCGCCTGGTGTTAAATCCTACCAAGGGAAAAGACAATACAGTCATTGTTCAGGTTCCCACTCAATTGCTGAAGATCCAAACTAAGAGTACCAAACGAGGCCCAGCCAAGTCCGAACCTGGGATGGCACCAACTGGGACTTCCACCAGTTCACCAGGAACCCAAACCTGAAGAGCTAGAAAAGACCAGATCCCTGACCAGCGTACACTTGGGCCGACTGGGGACCAATGCCAGCCCCGTAACAAACCCCCTAGACAGTCCCTGAACCCCGAAGGAATGGGGACATGCTAATCTGCATCCTTGAGGTCCAAGTACACCATCCAAGCTACAGCCTGTAGTAGCAGGTGAACTTGAACCAAAGTGGTCATGCTGAAGGTCGAGCAGGGGATGAAGTCGTTCCGAAATCCAAAGACGAAGGATGTACCAGTGGTCCGCAGAGTCCTGTCTTGGGTCTGAGAACAACTGGGACACCCACTAAATAGACTAGGCCGGCTCGACCACTCCCGAGGAAATCCCAGGAAAAGATGAAACTGAAGAACCCAAAGGCACTCGGAAACGAACGTTGAGGTGAGCCGCACCCATATAGAAAGCATAAAGGGAGTGGGAGATAATAAAACTTCCATCCACCCCCCCAGCAAAAGACACCACAGCCCACAAAGGATCAAAGTGGGACCCGAGGGTCTAACTCTGACGCCTAACGTCCCTGAAGCCCTGGAAATCGCAGAAGAGGGCCCCGTAGCAATGCTAATTTCTACCCCATGCAGTGGGCGTGGACAAGTGGAGTCTAGTGGAGAGACTTCAAAGATAGGGGGGCCTGGCTGGAAGGAAACCCTGCCACATCCCAAGAAACCCTGCTCTGACCAGAAATCCCTCTTGATATTCCAGGGCAGAAAGGGGAGGAAGGGGTGAACTACGCTCCAGAAGGTATGGAAGAGGAGGTGCAAACAGAACCAAGGCAGAAGACATCAACACCTCTCCAATTCTGGGTTCCTAAACACCAGTTAGGGCACCACTGGGGCAACCAACCAGGCATAGAACCCAGACTGCCATAAATGAGCAAGCCAACTCAAAACAGAAGTCACTCAGCATGTCCGAACCACATGAGGAGGGTAGAAAGTAGAGCCACATGGGGAGAGCAAAACCCCACAGAACTCAGGGTGGAAGGTGTCACTGCAACCCGTCCTCTTACAAATAACGTCCCTTTTCTCTCGTATGCGATACGGCCAAAAATTGCCGTAATCCAAATTGGAAATTTATTTTCCAAATAAAATAGACCCAAAACAGCAAGTTTTGGGCCCTCTTAATAGGTTAGGAGGGCAACATGGAACCTAAGGTTTCAAAACATGAAAACTGTTAATTTAAAGTGTCCTTTAACATCCCTTGTCCTTTAAAGTGTCCTTGGTAACATCTCAGATTTCTATGCTACCCTTACCTCAGAGTCAACTATTGGTCCTGGCTCCTGGTAGGCCAGAAATCTCAAAGGGGACTGTTGCAATTTTGTAGGGTTTGGCAAGGAGCTACTGAGTGGACCCTCCCAGAAAAGATAACTTGACAAAATTTCAAGGTATTCCTAACAATAATACCTAATTAATATGCTATGTTTAAAACTCTTGTGTGGGTATGAATTAAGTGTAATGATACTAGAGGTGTAGTGTAATCAACACCAAACCTTACCATTTGAGCAGCTATGGTCTGGGCTAGTTGGCGAGGAAGACCCATCTTCACTCCCCCATCTGCAAGGGCTTCTATGGCAACATATATCTAGTAAAAAAACAAAAACTTTCAGGTTAGTTTATTGGTACTATATTACTGTATTGAAAGACAAATAAGAACATAATTTTTATTATATTAATCACTTTCTAATATAAATGCTGACATTGCTTCAAACCAAGAGACATTAACCCTTTGAGTGTGCAATTATTGAAGCTCAGATACAATAAGTAAAACTTCTTTCTGAAATTAAACAAAAATAGTCTTTCATATTTACTGTATAGTGAAAAAATGCCACTCAGAAAATTACCCAAAATTTTAGTTGCCATACTTTATTCATAGTGAGCTGAGAGAAAATTCCACCAGGTCACTGGTGTTGCCAGTGGCCATGGTAGAAAATGAAGTAGTGTAAAGTATGGCCATCAATACAACTGGGTGATACATACAACATTATTCTAATAATGATTAACATCCATCAGTTCAACAAATTATTGAATAGAGTTTCAGTATCCAATAATTGAAGACACCATATGCTAATAGATGGCAAATCTTTTTCCACTAAAATACTTACGAGAGAGTGGAACTATTCATACAGTTAGGAATTATTAAGCAGTCCCTATGGTGCAGTAGTATCCCCCTGCGGAGCAGTGGAACCCAATTTGACCTGAGCTCACATCCTGGTTGGGAAGGATTGACTAAGTACTAATCCTTAACCTTACGCCTCTGTTCATCCTGCAGTGAATGTGACCCTGCTTGTTAAACAGTTTGGTGGGTCATATTCCAGGGCAAACTATGAATAAGGGCCTGCCCAAAACACTATGCATGTCAGAGACTTTAGAAGAATGTAAGAACTCTTGTATATATAAATAAAAAACCAGGCGTTGAATGTGATGAAATGCCATTTTCTGGGCGAGTCCTGGAGGCTCCCCAGAGCTTACCGGGCTGATATGCATATATTAGACTGTGGCAACAGCCCTTCGAATGGAGTTCTAATGCCTACCGGGGTCCACGAACCAGAACCTGGCCTGTACTGTAAAAATACAGTACTATTGCAATGCATATTTCAAGAGCATTATTTAATACTGCAATTCAGTACTGCACTGAACATAGTAGTCTTTTAAATTCTAGAATACCCTACTGTATAGTACCAGGTATGATACATTCAGGAGCACCATACTGTACTGTGTAATATTGTACATTCAGGACATCATAATGTACAAATACAGCAGTGTATTATACTTTCTGGGGTGTTGTAATTTACTTTAGATTCTGGGGTGTAATGTCCCACAACCACAGAATACCTTATGCTGCACTGTATCCATAAGTCTCCAACTTCAAAAAGTGTGCCTATAGAAGATTCTTCTGTACATGCATGACATACTTATTACCCTTCATTTGAATTGCTTCATAATACAGTGCTATACATACTTACATATGCTGGTCCCGATCCTGCCAAGCCACAAGCAGCATCCATTTGGTACTCAGGAATTTCGGCACAGAATCCAACAGATTTAAACATTGTACTCACGACAGCACTGTCACCGGAAGAAGTGTGTGTGCCAAGGGTGTATACTGAAATATTAAAAATAAATTCACTACTTACATCTAGGAGTTTTGTTTAATATTCTGTGACACAGATGGTGCTAAATAGTCTTCAATTTTTTGTGCCTTATTTTGATAATTATTACAGTACTTCCTTTCTCATTTTAATTCTTTACTATATAAAAAAAATACAATATTGATTAAACTACCAGGGTACTGTATTATTACTGATAACCATACACAAATCTCCATAAAATACTTAACCTCTGTTTATTCTTGAGTAGTGCCCACCCCATGAAAAAGTGGAATTGGGTAATGTTAAAGTATGAACAGAGTAGTGAATATATTTAACACTTTCACGCTCTGGGCGAGCGAGCGCCAGACCACCCCAAGGTAGGCAGCTCGCTACCCGTGAGCGCGCAAGAGCAATAAATGTGTATACTCCTTTCACTCTGGTCATCTCAATTCCTGTCCTAGGTCTTTAATTTTGGTATCAATGTGTTTGCAATAGAAGTCCCTACTGGAGCATATGCATATAAAGTTCAAAAGCCCAGCGTACCATCCGCACCAAACCGAGAAATTGGGCGCACATTACCCACGAGCATGAAAGTTGCAACAAAATGTGTATACTCTTTCCACTTTGGTCACCTCAATTCTTGTCCTAGGGTTTTCATTTTGGTATCAACGTGTTTGCAATAGAATTCCCTACAGGAGTATGTGCATATAATGTCTAAAACCACGACGCGCCCCACCTGCGGCCAAGCCGAAAGCAGGCCGAAATTTTTTAATTTTTGACGCACCAATGCGTCATTCCCGCACATTTGTCAAATACATTTTTGACACCATACTGCGTCATCCCCGCACCAAAGTTAATGGGAGTCCTATGCCAAGCCGCTAGCTTCCTGTCCTCGTCGAGGCCACTAATGTTAGTGACTCCTCAAGTAAATTCAGGTATTTCCATACAATATGAAAGGTTAACCATGTACTGTGTTTGTGGTCTGCAAATACAGTAGTGGAACTACTCACCAAGTGCAACGAAACCGGAAGTGCAATATACAGTGGAACTTCGATTAACAAATGCCCCGCTTTACAAATTTTTCAGGTTACGAGCTCAATTTCTTTGTAAAATTCGAGTTGGTATACAAGCTTTGCCTCACTTGGCAAGTTTGTTGATACATGTATGGGTCGACTGAGCTCGTGCTTCCTGGTGGCACGGGCGAGGCGCGGTTCAGTTTACTAGTGTCTCTTGCCTAGTGACGATCGCACTTGAATTCTTTGTGAAGAATTTAATTGTTTTTGTTTTTTTTTTTGCTTTTTTTGGTTTCTGAACATAAAACCATCGTTGAATGTAATGAAACGCCATTTTCTGGTCGAGACCCAGGAGGCTTGCCGAAGCTATCCAGGCTGATATGTAATATATTAGACTTTGGGATCAGTCAGTGTGAATGGAGTTCATAGGCCTACCGGGAACCATGAGCCAGAACCTGGGCCCCCTCAGAGGCACAAGGAGCAATGAGCCTACAGAATAACATATGTGATTTGGAGCATTCTATGTCTGCCATCGACCTGGTCCGGCACCCAGAAAAGTAAGCATCACAAAACAATCCCTCTATTCTGGTTGAAACTACTGTACTACTGAAAGTCAAACGAGTGGACAGAACTCAAAGAAAAGCAAGCAAACGAGCATGACGTCACCACTTGCTGCACCGCCATCTGCGCAACTACACCCTCTCTGGGAGAGGGAAGGGGGAGCCCTGACCCTTCGCGCTAGCAACCTACACCTTCAGTTCCGAGACTGGATATCAAAATATGCAAAAAAGATGCTGACCAGAAGGAGGGAGGGATGCCAGGGAGCCTCCGAGTCTCACCCAGAAAATGGCATTTCATTACATTCAACACTGGTTTTTCTAGGAGGAACCCCTTTGGCTTCCCGGCGCTGTCTACCCAAAGACATAAGGACAAAAGAGGGAAAAACTCGGGAGGCGGAAACCACGTGCTGGAACCCGATAGCAAGACAACTGGCAACACCGAATGACCCCATGGACGACCCAGGAGATCCGAACCCTGGAACAGGGATGAAGGGAACCCGGATCAACCCAAAGCGCGGCCAAGGCACCCTATCTCGCACCCTATCTCAAGAACGGCGAAGAAGGTTAGGTAGAGAAATAGAAACAATAGAACAAGAATCATACAAAACCCTAGGAGAGGCAGAGCAAAAGGCCATCAGTGAAAGTAGAGAGAAATCCGAAATATTTTTTCTCCTATGCAAAATCAAGATCAAAAACAACATATAGTATCGGGCCCCTGCGAAAGGGAGATAGAACTTTCACGGATGACAACAAAGAAATGAGCAAGTTACTGAGGTAGCAGTACTGACTGTTTTCAGCGAGCCACTAAACGCACTAAAGATTGATAACCCAAATGAATTTTTCATGGATACGATACCAACATCAAATCATATATCAGACGTCACCCTATCCCCACTGGATTTTGAAGAAGCCATAAACAGTATGCCTATGCACTCTGCACCAGGCCCGGATTCTTGGAACTCCATATTCATCAAGAACTGTAAAAAAAACACTATCGCAAGCCCTTCACATTCTGTGGAGACAATGCCTAGATACTGGCGTTATCCCTGACATACTAAAAACAGCAGAGATAGCACCACTCCATAAAGGAGGAAATAACGCAGATGCAAAAAATTACAGACTGATAGCACTAACATCGCACATCATAAAAAATTTTGAGTGCTAAGAAGTAAGATCACAAAATGCATGGAATCACAGCACCTCCATAACCCCAGACAACATGGTTTCAAAACAGGGCGCTCTTACCTGTCGCAGTTGTTGGACCACTATGATATGACACTAGATGCTATGGACGACAAACAAAATGCTGATGTAATTTACACAGATTTCACAAAAGCTTTCGACAAATGTGACCATGGTGTTATTGCACATAAAATGCGTTCAAAAGGAATTACCGGAAAAATAGGCAGATGGATCTACAATTTCCTGACTAACAGAACCCAATGTGTAATAGTCAACAAAATAACATCCAGCCCATCAACTGTGAAGAGCTCAGTCCCCCAGGGTACTGTGCTTGCTCCAGTACTTTTTCTCATCCTCATGTAGGACATAGACAAGAACACAACCTATAGCACTGTATCATCCTTTGCAGATGACACTAGGATCTTCATGAGAGTAGGCAACATAGAGGACACGGCAAACCTCCAATCAGACGTAGATCAGGTCTTTCTATGGGCTACAGAAAATAATATGGTGTTTAATGAAGATAAGTTCCAGCTCATGCGCTACGGAAAAATGAAAATATAAAAACGGAAACCACGTACAAAACTCAGGCAAATCATAACATAGAATTAAAAGGCAATGTAAAGGATCTGGGTGTACTCATGTTGGAAGACCTTACCTTTAAAGAACACAATAAAGTAGCCGTCACAACTGCAAGAAAAATGACAGGTTGGATAACAAGAACTTTTCACACTAGAGATGCTGTACCGATGATCATACTTTTCAAAACGCTTGTGCTCTCTAGAGTAGAGTACTGCTGCACAATGACAGCCCCTTTCAAAGCTGGAGAAATTGCTGACCTGGAGAGCGTGCAGAGATCCTTTACTGCTAGAATCCACTCAGTAAAACTTCTAAACTACTGGGACCGACTAAAGAGCCTAAATCTGTATTCCCTTGAGCGCAGGCGGGAGAGATACATAATAATCTATACATGGAAAATAATTGAGGGGCTGGTCCCAAACCTGCACACAGAAATATCATCACATGAGACCAGAAGACATGGCAGGATGTGCAGAATACTCCCGTTGAAAAGCAGCGGTGTTACGGCCCTACTGGGACGCAACCAGGTTCTTCTCTGATGGGAGTTTGGGTATTCGGCCCCAGGTTAGTAGAGGCTTTCAAGGGGTGTGTTCCGTAACGCAAGTTAAATTAAAGGGGGAGGTTATCTTATCTTGAGATGATTTCGGGGCTTTTTAGTGTCCCCCGCGGCCCGGTCCTCGACCAGGCCTCCACCCCCAGGAAGCAGCCCGTGACAGCTGGCTAACACCCAGGTACCTATTTACTGCTAGGTAACAGGGGCATAGGGTGAAAGAAACTCTGCCCATTGTTTCTCGCCGGCGCCTGGGATCGAACCCAGGACCACAGGATCACAAGTCCAGCGTGCTGTCCGCTCGGCCGACCGGCACCCATACCCGGGAGGGATACAAATGTTCCAATTTATATATATATATTCACCACCACCATAAATAAATATATAACAGTTGCACACGGGGGTTATCACTACACGATTATGTACAGGCTTGTCTTCCTCCGAAGACACAGGATGCTCCACGGTGCTCACTCTGAGAGAGAACTCTATCAACATCAGAGGCCGAGACTGTTCAACATGCTTCCACTACACATAAGGGGCATAACTGGCCGACCCCTCACAGTGTTCAAGAGAGAACTGGATAAGCACCTCCAAAGGATACCTGATCAACCAGGCTGTGACTCATACGTCAGGCTGCGAGCAGCCGCGTCCAACAGCCTGGTTGATCAGTCCGGCAACCAGGAGGCCTGGTCGACGACCGGGCTGCGGGGACACTAAGCCCCGGAAGCACCTCCAGGTAACCTCAAGGTAAGGCCACAGAGGCCATGCCACGCAGGCAATGGCTAAGAGCCACAACCGGACACAAGAAGATGCACCTCCTCCAGAAAACAGCCGTCCCAATCTCACCAGAAAAAAAGAGACGGTTGCAAATGAACAAACCAAATCACCAGAACCCCAAAGAGCAGAAATCTGAGAAACAATCCTGAACTGAAGGGGCCACATCAAACCGAGGGGGAAGAGAGATAAGGGGCATGAGCAGGCCGGAGGTGAAACAACGCCCGAGACAGAAGGAGCAGAAGAAACATGCAGAGTATGACCCCTACCCTTTGTATGTATGACCCCCACCCTGTGTATGCAAAGAACAAGACCCCCACCCTTTGTCACCCAACTCTTAACTATCGGGTACCAGATGCAACTATTACTCCCAATTTTTAGGTACCGGATATTGTGGAGTGAGTATATTGTGGTACCAGATATTTGGTATTGTGGAGCCAGTTCATCTTGACATTTACTTACACTTCATTCCACATGTTTATTTTCTTGCAGATAATGAACCCAATAGTTCTTCACATCTCTCTGGTTCACTGATGACTTTAATTTCCATCTGTGTTCATGCATTGTTTTCCTGTATTATATAATAGCTATTGTATTGAAGGTTGTACCTGACCATCTCCTTTATCCCTCTCAGTATCTGGCACATTACTGTATTTATTCTGGGTTTCTCTTTCGAGTATGATCAGGTTGAGATTGTTTAGTCTGTTACCAAAGTATAACTTATTTCTAGTATCAAACATGTAGCAAAATTCTGGGATATTCAAGTGGAGTATACTCACAGCAGCATCCCTGTCCAACCATTGATGGAGTGTTTGGCATTGTTCGAATTACACGTGGACAGTTTACCAATCTACTCAGCATCTGTAAATATTAATACTGTATCAATACAAGATATATAAATAAACTAGCTGTACCCGGCCACGCATTGCTGTGGCTCAGCAACACATGTGCGTTGCTGAGCCACAGCAAACTTCCCCCGTCTCCCAGTCCTCCCCACCATTTTCCCCCCTCCCCCGTCCCCTCGTCTTCCCAACCATTCCTCACTCCCCCGTCCCCTCGTCCTCCCAACCATTCCTCACTCCCTCGTCCCTTTTTCTTCCCCTTCATCCTCCACTCCAGCATCCCCTCGTCCTCCAAACCATTCCACTATCCCCTTGTCCTCCCAACCATTCTCTATTCCCCTCGTCCTTCCCCAACATTACCCCCTCCCCTGTCCCCTCGTCCTCCCCACCATCCCCCACTCCCGTCCCCTCGTCCTACCCACCATTCCCCACTCCCGTCCCCTCGTCCTACCCACCATTCCCCACTCCCTCGTCTGATGATCAAATGATCTGATGTTCCCATCAGAAAATTGGGACCATCAAATGATCTGGGGCTAGATTCACAAATTAGTTACGCAAACACTTACAAACCTGAACATCTTTTCTCAATCTTTGGCAGCTTTGTTTATGATTATTAAACAGTTAATGAGCTCCGAAGCACCAGGAGGCTTTTTATAACAATAACAACAGTTGATTGGCAAGTTTTCGTGCTTGTAAACTGTTTAATAAATGTAACCAAAGCCATCAAAGATTGAGGAACGATGTACACGTTCGTAAGTACTTGCGTAACTGCTTCGTGAATCTGGCCCTAGATGTTCCCATCACTGAAATATAAGAAAAACAGTTCAAAAAAACAAATGAAAAATTAAAAAATTAAAAAATAAACTATACTCACGAAATGAATGGCATGGTAAACAACATAGCTCAATTCCAAGGCAATGTCACACAAAATAATTAAATCAAAATTAAAAAATCAAAATTTATGAAAATTAAATTTATCAATGAAATCGGAAACACTGAAATGGAATCGTAACATATTCAGTATAGCACGTGTTGGTCTTATGTGCAACAGATGGCGCTGTTTTTCCAAAAACGCATGTTTTTATCTGTCACAGGGGTGGCAGGTACATAAAAAGACGCACCAATTTGAATGCAACGTTGTGTCAAAATTTCAAAGCAATCGGTGAAGAACTTTTGGAGATTACAGCGTGTGTTGCTCCTATGTCCAACAGATGGTGCTGTTTTTCAAAAAAAAAAAAAAAAAAAAAAAGCATGTTTTTTTCCTGTCAGAGATGAGGCATGTATATAGTATATATATAAAAAGATGCGCCTATTCGAATGCAACGTTGTGTCAAAATTTCAAAATAATCAGTAAAGAGGTTTTGAAAATTTCCCTCACATGAAAAGAATGTTTTTTTGCCATTACAGACGTGACATCTATATAGTAGGTATATGGAATGGAACGTTGTGTGAAAATTTCAAAACATTCGGTGAAGAACTTTCGGAGATTAGCACTTATGCACAAACGAACAGTTCCATTTTTATTTATATAGATATAGTGTGATTAAACTATATTATTTCCTACAAGAAAAAACTAGCATTGAATGTAATGAAATGCCATTTTTTGGGTGAGACCCGGAGGTTTCCTGGAGCTTATCGAGGCTGATATGAAACCATTAGACTTTGGCATCAGTGTGAATGGAGTTCTTAGGCCTAACAGGGACCACGAGCCAGAACATGGCACCCTCAGTGAGGCACGAGGAACAACGGCCTATAGAAATGCACATATGAATTGGAACATTTTATGTCTGCCATTGACCAGGTCAGGCATCCAGAAAGGTAAGCATCCCAAAACAAACCCCCTATTCTGGATGAAACTACAGTACTACTAAAAGTCAAACGAGTTGACAGAACTCCCCCCAAAAAAACAAGCAAACAAGCATGACGTCACCACGTTGCCACGCTGCTGTCTGTGCAGCTCCCTCCTCTCCGAGAGGGGAAAGATGGAACCCCAGACCCTTTGTGCCGGCGACCCACACCTCCAGTTCAAAGGCTGAATGTCAACACACAAAAAAAATCGCGGACTGAAGGGAGGAAGGGAGGAATGCCGGGGAGCCTCAGGGTCTCACCCAGAAAATGGCATTTCATTACATTCAATGCTGGTTTTCTGGGGGTAGCCCCTTTGGCTCCCCAGAGCTACTTACCAAAAGACAAAAACAAGAGACTTACCCGGGATGCGGTCGGCACTCGCCTCTAAACGCGAAGTCGAGACAACTGGCTGCAACCACCGACACAACGTGACACAGGCCTGACTAGGCCCCGGAACATTGACCAGGTAGCGCGCAACCAGGACCCTGTTCGACCGCAAAAAAACCACACCCGAATGTCAGCACAAGATACGTGACCGAAGACGGCAGCAAGAGCAGCAAATTTACGAACATCGTGGGCACGGGGGATAGACTGCAGGCTGGCTAGACTGAATAACCTTGTGGACAACCTGGAAGACCCAAGCCTGGAACATGGAAGAAGGGAAACCAGATCAACCCAAAGCGTGTCCCTGGACACAGACGCCGTGGCGCGCAAATAACGGCAGAGAGCTGCAACTCGACACAACCCATGATGCACCCCTTACCTGACCAACCAAGCACCAACAACCCAAGGACCCCTCCGGAAAGCAGCCATCTCATTCTTCGCCAGAAAAGAAGGAGATGGCCGCAAAAGAATAACCCTATCACCACAGCCAAAAGAGCAGAAACCTCTGTGCCAGAGAACATGAAGCTCCACGACCCGACCCCCAGGGGGCAATGCCAACAGGAAAAAAAAAAAAAGAGCCTTGGAGAGAGAATCCTGAAACGAAGGGGCCACTACAAACCGAAGGGGAAGAGAGTTAAGAAAGCACCCTGTCTAACGACCAGGACGGCTCAGGGGGTGCATGAGCAGGCTGAAGGCGAGATAACACCCCGAGACAGCTTGCAAAATGGCGCAGAAGTAACATCAATGCTGAAAGCAAGACGCAGCGGCTCCACCAGTGCTGCACGATACGAGGCGACAGTACTCGGCATAAGATGAAAGCCCTGAAACAGCCACAAGAGAAAGGACAAGACCACCACCTGAACAGAAAGCGAAGTACACCTACGAAGAGACAAAAAGAAATGGAAGGACCGCCAAGAAACTTCATACTGCCCCCGAGATGAGCACGCAGGTGGGACACCATCAACAAAGCCACCTAATCACCATACAGATGGTGATAGACCCCGAGTCAAAAATACCAGATGTGAAGACTCGAGGACAAGATCGAATCAGTCACATAACGAACAAGACCAATCATCTAAAAAGAGGCGGAGCCACTCGAAACCTCCCGAGTTTGGACACCGAGCAAGCAGCGCCTGAAACCAAGGCTGGGCCGGCTAGGACGTGGAGTGACAGCAGAACTGGGGGAAAGAGGTACTCAGCAAACTGAGTACCCTCAAACTTGCACAACGCAAGAGGAGACCCAGGGATCACATCCGTCGGACTCCTAGCGCCCCCGCTGGGTTTCCCAGGGCCCTTAGACTGGTATCGCTAATGGTAAGCCCAGGCAGGGTACTGCGAACCAGCGCCCAAGTCTACCAATCAAAACTGCTAAGAGCTGAACCCTCTGGACGTGTCCACTCACGGACGCCTAGCAGGGGGTACCACCCAGAAACAGAGATATATAAAACCTAAGTCAGAGACAGGGGGCCATGAACCAAAAGGCCAGTTCCCCCCCACCTCCACCAGGCAGGAAAACAAAAACATAAGAAAAATGCCGCAAGAGGACAACGTATCCCAGGCGAAACAGAGCCGGTCGCTATAATAGGTAATAACTAGCCGTGCAGTACCCTGCACCCCTACTAGTGCAAACTACCCCTTACCCTAAGGACAACAAGGGAGGAAGAAAACTCCCAGCACACTCAGGGTGGTCAATTACCATGCAGCAAAAGACCAACAGAGGTAGACCTCAAGGTGACTTGTGGAAAATAACCCCAAGCCCCAAGGGCAGTACTTACAGGGCACTTAAGGAAGGGAACCCTAAGCGCATGCAGCCCGAGCACCTGTGAAGATTACTCCCAGCTCACGCACCACCCCGAAGACAGCACTAAACACAAGGCCTAGCACTGAGACAAGAAACAGGAGCAGAGTCACACGACCAAGTCACAATCACATCAGCCGAGAACTAGAGGTGTGGGTTGCCGGCGCCAGGGGTCTGGAGCTCTCCCTTCCCCCTCCCGGTGAGGGGGGTGGGGCTGTGCAGACGGTGGCATGCCAACGTGGTGATGTCATGCTTGTTTACTTGTTTTCCTTTAGGGAGTTCTGTCTACTCGTTTGACTTTTAGTAGTAGTTTCAACCAGAATAGGGGGTTTGTTTTGGAATGCTTACCTTTCTAGGTGCCTGACCTGGTCAATGGCAGACATAGAATGCTCCAAATCACATGTGCATTAATTTCTAAAGGCCATTGCTCCTCATGCCTCTCGGAAGGGGGGGGGGGCAGGTTCTGGCTCGTGATCCCCGGTAGGCCTAAGAACTCCATTCACATTTACTGATGCCAAAGTCTAATAGTTTTATATCAGCCTGGATAAGCTCCTGGGAGCCGAACGGGTTCCCCCCAGAAAGGGCATGTTTCTAATGTAAAATCAATTGAAACAATATATAAACATACATAAATCAATATTAAACAGAGCTTTTATCTACTAATTATGAGCAGCAAGGCTAAATTATTGTGTAATGTAGAAATTACACAATGAAAAGAAAAACTGACAAATGTTAAATATTTTAGCCGAACTATTCAATGTTAAGACCTTCAAACAGATCTAATTATATATTAACATGAGGTTTTCCAATGAAAGAACTTTAGGTTTTCCTATGTAACTAAGAACTGTTGCCTTACTTCTTACATTTACACAACCATAACCCAGCATGCTCAAGTTTCCTATTGATGCATGCTATTAACCCTTACAATCTCTATCCTCAATGTATGACAATTTCTATAGGGTACCAGTCATTATCATTAGGTTGTTTTGAGTTTTTGTCCCAGTACAAAATTTGAACAGTACCAAAGCACCCATAATTGCCAATGGCATCACCCCAGCAGTTACAAGAGACCACTTGTGTACATCAGAGGAGCTCCCTGGATATTTCAAATCCTTAAATATTGTAGAACAGGTTGATGACCATGAGTGGTGTCCCAAGAAACTGAAATGTGTCCTGAATTTGAAAAATAGGCGAGATAAAACAAATGTGCAAGGGGACGTGAAAAAAAAAATGGACAAGAAAAAGTTGCCATAGAGTAAACAGTGCTGACAAAATTAAGAAATGACTGCCGGCAGGAAAAAATCAACAAAAACACAACAGAGCTAGATTTTGGTGGATTCAATTAGGAAAGTATTAATATAAGTTCTGTTTGGACTACCAGGGGCACAAAGCCAGAACCTGGCCCTCCACTCATAGAGGCAGAGAGAGCAGGTGCCACCTGCTCTGCACCCCCCCCCCCCCAGGGAAAGCATCCAGAAAATCAGAAAACCAATACAAACTGCTGGATTCAAAGAGACCAAAGCCTCAAAACTGCCAAACAGATTCCCCCAACAATGTGAAGAAACTATCAAATCTCTGGGAACTAGCATGAGTTCGTTAGTACTGCCCTCCCACCCCAACCCTCTGCCAGCTGGGTGGAGCTACAACTCCTGGCCTCCTTCAGTCCCTGACAAGTTCTAAAGCAGATATGCAGAAAACACCCACTGACCAACACCCTGGAAGGGAAGGAGAAAATATGGGAACTACCAGGGAGCACCCAGAAAACCAATGCTGAATGTAATGAAATGCCAATTTCTGGGTGAGCCCCTGTGACTGCATGAAGCTGATATGGTACAACTACTAGGTTGCATCAGCTGCAGTTCTATAGGCCTACCTAGGGACCTACACCAGAACCTGGCCTCACCCTCACCATCCTAGTCGTTTCAGCATTGTCTTGGCACCTTCCCCTATATGTGGCTCCATTCCCCAATCATGAGGCCTCCACTGTGAATCCCTTTTAACTAGACTTTATCTCCATCTTTACAACCAATGGGTGGCTCCTTTTTAAGGTGCATTCCTCTTCTTGACAACAGTATGAGGTTTCATGGGTGCTCCTTTCACCACTTCCTATCCCTTCGTCATTGAGCTCCTGTTTCTGAGCATGTAGTGCTCTCCTTTCTTCCTTGGATTTTTCTGGATTACCATCTTATGTCAAATACTGTCACCTTTAAAGCATTTTTTGGTTTCTCTTGCCTCCAGTTGTTGAGTTAGGAAGCTTCATGCCCTACTCAGGAGGCGAAATTTGTTCTTTTGGCTCTGGCAGACGTTATGTTTTTTGTGGTCGACTCCTCCTTTTCTGTCAAAGAATTAGTTGGGTGGTTTCAGGAAGGGGCCCTTTGGTCATTGATGCTTGGTTGGTTTGGCTGAGGGAGCATCATGTGTTGTGTCCAGTAGCAGCTCTCCACAACTACCTATGTGCCCCTGATTCTGCTTTGGTGGATGCCTTGTGCACCGATCCTGTTTCATTCATCGCCTGTTCCAAGGCTTGTACTTCCCAGGTTGTCTGCAGTGCTCTTAAATCTAGCCAGCCTGTGGTCTACTCTCGTGTCCATGACATTCAGAAGCATGCCGCTCTTTTGGCTGTTTGTGAACAGGTCCAGGGCTGATATTCGGACACGGGAGTTTTGGTGGTCAAACTGGTTCTGGCGGCCTAGTATTTAGTGCATATTCCTAGGCCTTGGTGCCCTTGGGTCGTCTCTCTCAGCTGCGGGGTCTTGTCTTTCTCCCGACTCCTACGGTGCTCTCTCCTCCCTTGTAGGTTTCTATTTTTTCTTCCTTCTCAGTGGAAAGTTAGCTTTAGGATGCCACAGGGGGGCTCTCCCCAGAAAACCAGCATTGAATGTAATGAAATGCCAATTTTTGGGTGAGCCCTTGGTGGCTTCCTGATCCTCTTCCTCCCTCCCAGGGCACTGGGCTAGTGTCTACATCTGCTCTAGAACCGATAGCCCAGACCCTGGCAGGCAGTGAGCTACTCCCCTCTTCCCATTAAACAAGTAGGGCAGGTTTGGCGAAGGAGCTCGTGCTAGTTCAGAGAGAATTTGATTACTGTATTTGTTTATACTGGTACTGTATAGTGGACTGTCACACACAATGACACACAACTCAAATATTATAATTATTAGTCATCATTATTATTATAATATTAATATTGTAATAATATATAACAATTACATTATAAAAATATATATACAGTAATTATTTTAATATTATAATAATATATACAGTTTTATATATCATAATATAATTATTGTTATATATTATTGCGATATATATAATAATAATAATAATAATAATAATGATATTATTACAATATTTGAGTTGAGTGTTGTTGTGTGTGGTAGTCCCCGGAGGACTCCCAGTCCTTCCCCCGGAGGTTCTGCAGGGCCCTCAGGGAGGCTATCAGCAGGTTATCAGCCTGCTGTAGGAATAGTACCAGGGGTGGCTCTTCAGGTCCTCGTCCTCGTGCACGAGCTCGTGCCTCTGGCGCCTTACAACCAGCTGCTACAGGTATACAGGTAGATGTGACTCAACAGCCTGAGACGGTAGCTCATCTAAGGGAAAGAAAACCCTGATATCAAACCTCCACTTCCTCGCAGCCATACACGCTTTTGAGACAGGCTTCAGGAGTCAACCTCGAAGAAAAATCCAGAGCTGGAGCCCTTAAGGCAGTTCGTTGTTGACTTCAACCTCATTCTGGCAGCTCCTGCGACGGCGCTGAAACCAAGTGTATTGGCGTTTGCCTTTCCTTTGGACAATTTCAGCGACATGGAAAGGGGGACCTGTTGCATGGGTAACAGCTTCTTCATATCGACCTACCCAGGCTTTGCGCCCTGGAGAGGACACTCCAGCCTCGGCAACCAGAGTGCAACTCCATATAGTCTCCCAAAACAACAGGACGCCTACTAGTTGTGGGAGTTCTTCGGGCAGGTTTTGAGGTTTCAGTCTCTTTTCAATCCAGCAGTGGTTTGTTTTGACTCGGTGACTTTGTGGTTGCCTTTCCCCAGTGAGGAGGTGAAAGGTCACTGCTCCCAGTGCCCCTGTGAGGAGGGGGGGGTCTGGCTTTGGTCCCCGGCAGGCCTATAGAACTCCACGCCTGATGCAATCTAGTAAATGGTAACCATCTCAGCGTTTAGCTTCAGGGGAACCAATGGGGCTCACCAAGAAACTGGCATTTACATTCAATGCTGGGTTTTTTCTATTTGCATTCCAATTTCTTCCAGGCCCATGCTTCTGCAGCCAATACAAAGTGGAAAGTAGGTTTGTACCAGTGATGATACAGCCGTACAGCTGGTGTGGAGAACGCACTAGAATGTGTTATAGAGCTACTACTGTGATGATGTGTTGATGGGTGCAATCTTTATGACTCCCCACCCCCCATGTAAGTGGGATATGGGATATTAATAATACTAAAAACAATTAACAAATCAACTCACCTTTTCTAAAGTTTCCAGATCAAAACCTGTGACAATAGAAATGAAGAGTGGGTCGTGGCCTGTATCCAGAGTATTCAATTCACTTATCATTTGTGTTAGAAACTGAGGCTTCACACACAAGAAAATTACATCACACGTCTGCACAACTTCATCTGCAAAAAGTGAATCAATAACTAAATCATAATTAAAATGGGTTGGTACAAAATTTCATTATTAGATAGGTAAAATTAATCAAGCTTGAATACATATAAAGAAACAAGACCAGAGTTAGAATTAGATTTAAAGGTAGTGTAGCCACAGGTTTGGAGGTTGTGGTCCCCCAAGTCATGACCCGAGGCAGAGCAGTCCTCCATACCCTCTACCCCTGAAGAAAAGGAAGAGTCCAAGGAAATGGCCAAAAAGGAGGAGGCCCTGCTGGTGGGACCCAGAAACCTCCGCAGGAGGAACCGGCTCAAATGCCTCTGTCCCCATCCCGAATGGAGCAGCCACCCAAGTAGCCCGAGTCTCATTACCAACTAAACCCTGCTTTGACTCCGAAACCCTCAGACATTTGGGAGCCGGAAACTGGAGGGGAAGGTGCATGAAGAACAACAGCGAAAGGACCAGGAAGCGCGGACTGAATGACTCTGGCATCTCATGAGTAGGCTGGAGGTGAAACACAACACAAGAAAGCTTACAGAACAGAGCAGAAGTAATATCCACCCCAAATGCAAGCAGAAGCGGCTCCGTCAGCTCCGCACGATATGAGGTGACAGTATTAGGTGTCAAATGATGGTCTTGAAAGTCAAGAAAGAAAGGACAGGACTACCCTATCCAAAATAGAGGCCAACCTACGAAGAGAAAGAAAATGACAAAAATAGTGCCAGGAAACTTCATACTGTTGCCGAGATGAAACTCGCAGGTGGGACACCATCAACGAAGCCACCTGATCACCATACAAGTGGTGATAGACCCACGTCATAAAGACCAGACACGAAGAGAGGAGGAGAAGACCGAACCAGCCAGGAACCTGACCCGGAAAATCTGCTGTAAGAGGCGGAGCCATAGAAAACATTGCGGGTTTAGAGAACGAGCAAGCAGCGCCTGAAACTAAGGCTGGGTTGGCCACCAAGGAGCCAACAGGATTACTCTCCCCTGGTATGTCTCCAACTGAACCAGGACCCAGAGTAACAGCCGGAGCGGACGGAAAAGGTACAGGTAACCACACCTCGACCAGTCCTACCAACATGAAGAACCAAGCCCCGAGAATCCAGCAAACGAGTCACTCGAAGAGACCAGCCCCAAAGATCCAAGGACCAAAGAGAACCCACACAGTTCAGACAATGAACCACCGGAAAACAGTGTGAATGGAGCCTGATCGTCGAACCCCAACAATAGAGGTTCGATGGTAATGATAGCAGGTAATTACCTAAATTACCTGCTATCATGTAACATAACTATGAAATGATAGCAGGATATTTTCATGGGTCGAGGTAAACTATTACATCCTTATTTGCATCATACATGTAAAACCCACAAGCTAATTGTTTAAATCACCATCTGACAATAACCGCATTACCACGTGAATCAACACGTGACAATAACCCCTGTCGGTTAAGGTTTATTTCCTGTCCCTACTTATTATAAGAAGACTGAACTTAATATTTCGTCTCTGCCATAGGTCAACTTAAATACATGTACAATACTTACTATTATCATGGGTGGTCTTCACCCCCAAAGTGTGAAGCTTCAATAGATTGCGGTCAGAAGGTGCACTTGCAATTACATGTGTAGGAGCCACCAATCCTGAAAGCAAAATGTAGCCTAAAATATACACAGTTCGCTTGATAAGTTCAATAATAATAAATAAACAATAATAATAAATTCAATAATAATTTGACTGCAACATCATTTTAAAACTTAATTCCATCCTAGGGCTGAAATGCAGCCAAAAATCAACATTATAAAATTAACCTTCATTTATAACATTTCAAGTAAAAAAAAAACTGCTTTTTCTAGGTGTGCAATTAAAAAAAAAAATCCAGTGTTGAAAGTAATGCAACTTTTCTTTCTGGTAGAGCTCCAGTGGCTTCCTGAAACTATCTCATTGAAACTGACCCATGCTAATGGGTCACATTAGTTGTGGGAGTTCTGTTTGACCTACAGGGGATCCAAAGCCAGAGCTTGGTCCCTTCACAGAGGTAAAGGAAGCAAGTGACAATCCACCACCCTACCGGAAAAAGCATTTAGAAAGTCACAGAAGCTTAACAGACAACTGGAGGTTTCACGAAAAACAAATCCTTGAAACAGTCAAATAATTCTGCAAACAATTCACAAAGACCAATGTGTTCACTCAAACCTTTCACAAACTTGTGATAGCCGCCTGAGAATGAAAAAGAAATGTGTGAAATACTAAATTAATAGTTCCAAAGTGTGTTTGTGCAAAATTAGGTTTTCAGAGACTCAGACACAATGTCAATTCCAAAAAACATTGAGGTGTCCTGAGACTAGGTGGAAAAATTACTCAAGGGCTAGGAAAAATGAAACAGTTGGATCAGATGGAGTTTCACCTTAAGTGCTGGGAGAATATGCAACTGAGCTGAGCATTCCACTCCAATTAATATTCTAGACACCCATGTGCAGAGGAATCTTAGCAGATATATGGAAAAGGGCAAACATAGTTCCAATCTATAAAAATGGGGATTTGAGAGGAACCTTTAAATTATAGACCCGTATCATTAACAAGCGTGGTAGTCAAAACACTAGAAAAAAATTGTTAAAACCAAATGGGTAAAACACCTGGAGAGTAATGACATAATAGCAGACAGACAGTATGGTTTTCAATCAGGAAGATCCTGTGTAACAAATCAACTTTGTTTTTATGATAAAGCCACAGGGATTCTACAGGAAAGAGATGGTTGGGTTGACTGTCTATCTGAACCTAAGAAAGGCTTTTGACAGAGTCCCACACAAGAGCCTGTTCTGGATACTGGATCATGCTGGAGGGGTGACGGAGACATTTGACATGGATGAAAAATTTTCTACCTGACAGACAGACAAGGGTGGTAATCAAAGGCAATGCATCTGACTGGAGGAATGTTACTAGCCGAGTACCACTGGGTTCGTTTTCGGACCAGTAACGTTCATCATCTACATAAAAGAATTTACCAGAAGGAATACAGTATTATATGAACATGTTTGCAGATAATGCTAAGATACTGGGGAAGATAGGAGATGAACAATTGTTATGTCCTTCAAATTGATCTAGATAAAATATGTGCTTAGAGCATCATGTGGCAAATGGAGTTGAATGTGAATAAATGCCATGTTATGGAAAGTGGAATTGGAGAAAATAAACTACACACAACTTACAAATTAAGTGGAATGGAATTACAAAACTCTAATAAAGAACGAGACCTAGGAGTGGTTTTGGATAGTATGCTGTTGCCAGTGGAACATGACGAACAATGTGAGAGGAGCATATGGATCGCTTTCCACCTTCAGACTTGCTTTTAACTATATGGATGGTGAAATGCTAAAGAAACTGTCCATGAATTTTGTGAGACCAAAATTCGAATATGCAGCAGTTGTATGATGCCCATATCTCGAGAAGAACATAAATAAACTGGAAAAGGTGCAATGGCATGCTACAAAGTGACTTCTGGAACTGAAAAACAAGAGTTACAAGGAGAGACTGAAGGTGTTAAACATGCCAAAACTAGAAGATAGAAGAAAAAGAAGTGATATGATCACAATTTATAAAATACTAACAAGAATCGACTAAACCGACAGAGGAATTCCTGAAACCAGCAACTTAACGAACAAGAGGACACATACACAGAAAAAAGGGCCTTGCGGCTGAGTGGACAGGGCTCTGGGGTCGTAGTCCTAAGGACTCAGGTTCGATTCCTGGCGGAGGCAGAAACAAATGGGCATAGTTTCTTTCACCCTGGTGCCCCCTGTTTTCCTAGCACTAAATAGGTACCTACGAGTTAGACAGCTGCTGCGGGCTGCTTCCTGGGGATGTGTGTGTGTGTGTGTGTGTGTGTGTGTGTGTGTGTGTGTGTGTGTGTGTGTGTGTGTGTGTGTGTGTGTGTGTGTGTGTGTGTGTAATTACCTAAGTGTAATTACCTAAGTGTAGTTACAGGATGAGAGCTACGCTCGTGGTGTCCCGTCTTCCCAGCACTCTTTGTCATATAACGCTTTGAAACTACTGACGGTCTTGGCCTCCACCACCTTCTCACTTAACTTGTTCCAACCGTCTACCACTCTATTTGCGAAGGTGAATTTTCTTATATTTCTTCGGCATCTGTGTTTAGCTAGTTTAAATCTATGGCCTCTTGTTCTTGAAGTTCCAGGTCTCAGGAAGTCTTCCCTGTCGATTTTATCAATTCCTGTTACTATTTTGTACGTAGTGATCATATCACCTCTTTTTCTTCTGTCTTCTAGTTTTGGCATATTTAATGCTTCTAACCTCTCCTCGTAGCTCTTGCCCTTCAGTTCTGGGAGCCACTTAGTAGCATGTCTTTGCACCTTTTCCAGTTTGTTGATGTGCTTCTTAAGATATGGGCACCACACAACAGCTGCATATTCTAGCTTTGGCCTAACAAAAGTCATGAACAATTTCTTTAGTATATCGCCATCCATGTATTTAAATGCAATTCTGAAATTAGAAAGCATTGCATAGGCTCCTTGCACAATATTCTTAATGTGGTCCTCAGGTGATAGTTTTCTATCTAGAACCACTCCTAGATCTCTTTCTTTATCAGAATTCTTTAAAGATTTCTCACATAATATATAGGTTGTGTGGGGTCTATGTTCTCCTATTCCACATTCCATAACATGACATTTATTAACATTAAATTCCATTTGCCAAGTGGTGCTCCATATACTTATTTTGTCCAGGTCTTCTTGAAGGGCATGACAATCATCTAAATTTCTTATCCTTCCTATTATCTTAGCATCATCAGCAAACATGTTCATATAATTCTGTATACCAACTGGTAGATCATTTATGTACACAATAAACATCACTGGTGCAAGAACTGAACCCTGTGGTACTCCACTTGTGACATTTCTCCATTCCGATACATTGCCTCTGATTACTGCCCTCATTTTTCTATCAGTCAGAAAATTTTTCATCCATGATAGAAGCTTACCTGTCACCCCTCCAATATTTTCCAGTTTCCAGAACAACCTCTTATGTGGAACTCTGTCGAAAGCCTTTTTTAGGTCCAGATAGATGCAGTCAACCCAGCCATCTCTTTCCTGTAATATCTCTGTGGCCCGATCATAGAAACTGAGTAAATTCGATACACAGGATCTTCCTGATCGAAAACCATACTGTCTGTCTGATATTATATCATTTCTCTCCAGGTGTTCTACCCATTTAGTTTTGATTAGCTTTTCCAATACTTTCACTATTACACTTGTCAATGATACAGGTCTATAATTGAGGGGGTCTTCCCTGCTGCCACTTTTGTAGATTGGAACTATGTTAGCCTGTTTCCACACGTCTGCTACGATTCCTGTACACAGGGATGCCTGAAAGATCAGGTGAAGTGGAATGCTGAGCTCAGATGCACATTCTCTCAGAACCCATGGTGAAACGCCATCTGGGCCAGCTGCTTTGTTCCTCCCGAGCTCCTTTAGCATATTTTCCACTTCATCTCTAGACACCTCTATCCGCTCTATGTTGTTCTCTGGAATTCTTATTGTGTCTGGTTCTCTGAAGATTTCATTTTGTACAAACACACTTTGGAACTTTTCATTTAATGTTTCACACATTTCCTTTTCATTTTCCGTGAATCTGTTTCCCATTTCCAACCTCTGGATATTATCCTTTACCTGCAATTTGTTGTTTATGAATTTGTAGAATAGGCCCGGTTCTGTTTTACATTTATCTGCTATCCCTTTTTCAAAATTTCTTTCTGCCTCTCTCCTTACTGCTGTATAATTGTTTCTCGCATCTTTGTATCGCTGGTATGTTTGGGGGTTTGGCCTCTTCCTATACTGATTCCATTTTTGTGTCTTTTGGTCTCTTGCCCTCTCACAATTTCTGTCGAACCAATCCTGTTTTCTGGTCCTGCATCTCTGTTTTGGTATAAATTTTTTTGTGCCTTTATCATATATTTCACAAAACTTGCCATACATCTCATTCACTTCCTTGCCTAGCATCAAGTCTGTCCAATTATACTCACTAAAAAAATTTCTAAGGTCACCATAATGTCCTCTCCTGAAGTCTGGTTTTTCAACTGCTTCAACCTCCTTATTTTCTTCCAGCTTATAACGCATTGCATACTTTATTCCCAAAAAGACATGGTCACTTTTACCCAAGGGAGGAAGGTACTGAATGTCAAATATCTCTTCCTCCTTCCTGGTAAATATCAAATCTAGCATGGAGGGAACGTCCCCTTCCCTCATCCTCGTAGCTTGTTTAACATGTTGATACAAGAATGTTTCCAGGATGAGGTCTACAAATTTACAGGTCCAAAAATCTTCTGTTTTAGCTTCATATGCTTCCCAGTCTATGGATTTCAAGTTGAAGTCACCGACTATCAACAGTCGTGATCTATCGTTATCCGCTCTCGCTATAATCTCTCTCATTATTGTTATAAGACCTTCACGTTTACTATCTAGCTCCTCCTTTGACCATGTGCTGCTTGGCGGTGGACTATATGCATTTATCATCATTAGTTTATCATCCTCATAGCAGATCTCTAGTGCTATTATGTCAACTTCTTGTGGATTGGCAGTCATTATTTCCTTCACCTTTAGGTGTTCTTTTACCAGCACAGCAACGCCACCGCCTTTCCTAATTTTTCTGTCCCGTCTCCAAATTGAGTAGCCCCTTGGGAATATGACCTCATTTAAAATTACATCTTCAAGTTTTGTCTCCGTGAGTGCAACAATGTCTGGTGTCTGCAGCTGTATTACATCACTTAACTCCAGTATCTTCGATCTCACTCCATCTATGTTGGTGTATGCAATCTTCAGGAACTTGTTCCCCCTCTCCTTATTCTTCACTCCCCCTCTCTCTATTGATTTTGTTGGTTTGCCTTTATGTACCACTTTACTGGTTTGCCTACCCCTATCACTTTGTAGAAAAAAGAATTTATTTCTTCTTCATTCCTGCTCTCATTTAAATGTTTTGCCTCGGCGAGGTTCAGTTTCAGCTTCTCTCTATCTTCTTTTGAAAGATCTCGTCTTAACGACCACCCTTTCCCATCCTCATCCCTTTGCAATTTTCTAGCATTCCTTAGTACTTCTTCCATCTGTTTGGCACCGTTTAGGGTGATCCTCAAAGGTCGATCTTTCCCTTTTACGTACCTGCCTATTCTCCTGTAGTCGCACACATTCTCTCTGTTTGTAAGACCTTCCACGAGGCCAACAATTTTATCTACTACTTTAGCTTCTTCTACAGCTCTTTCTGACCTAGATGTTATCGCCTTTTCTTTGCAGCCAAAAATGATCAGGGACTTACTCCGATCAACTGTGTTTTGCACCAACTTCGGGTTAGATGCCAATTCTTTCCTCACTTCTAGCCTAATGTTTGTTTTATCTTGGTTGCTGCAGTGTTTGACTTCCTTTACTGCTTCTTCTATTTTTTCCTTCTCCTTGGCCACTTGTGCATAAGTGAGTTGCATATCTTTCTTGCACTGTTCTATTCCCTGTGTAACTTCCTCCATCTGTGCTGACAAAAGCTGTTTCTCCTGTTGAATTTCCTTGCCTAACCTATTGTAGTCATTTATGTTTAAATTTACTTTAACTTCTTCCAAAGCTATTTTTAAGAGTTTATTTTCTTCTTCCATGGCTTTGCAATTTGTTTCCAATTGATTCTTATCCTTGCGCAAGTCTTTCACTAAACCCTCAAGACATAAAACTTTGCTATTCAAATGGTCATTACTTTCTTTCAATTTACTAATTATTTCTACATGAGAGTTCACTATAGTATCTAAATTTACCAACTTGTTATGTAGACTACTAATATCAATGCTTTCTTCATTGAATCCCTCAAAATCAAGCTCTGTTTTGTTTTTCCCCTTGCCAGTGGCCATCTTGAATGTTCTTCTCTGCACACACTGTGTGTGTGTGTGTGTGTGTGTGTGTGTGTGTGTGTGTGTGTGTGTGTTAGAAATATATGTAGTAGAAATAATAGAGGGAAAATAAACTAGTTAGAAAGATGGGGGACCAAGAGCTAATAGCTCGATTCTGCAGATACAAATAGAAAACAGATTCCAGCTAAAGAAACAAAAGTGTCCAAAAAAACAGCGTTGAATGTAATGAAACGCCATTTTCTGGGTGAGTCCCGGAGGCTCCCCGTAGCTATCCCAGGCTGATATGCTAATGTCAGACTTTGGCATCAGTCATGTGTATGGAGTTCTTAGGCCTACCGGGGACCACGGCCAGAACCGGGCCCCCTCAGAGAGGCAAGGGGAGCAATGGCCTATAGAAGCCCCCGTGTAGTTGGAAGCATTCTATGTCTGCCATCGACCGGAACAGGCACCCAGAAAGGTAAGCGCCCCAAAACAAACCCCTATTCTGGTTAAAATTGTTACCTAAAACCGAACTAGTGGATAGAACTCCCCAACCGAAAACAAGCAAACTAGTGTGACGTCACATACTGCCGCGCCGCTGTCTGCGCAGCTCCCCCCTCCCCGGGAGGGGGAAGGGGGAGCCCCAGACCCCCCGCGCCGGCTACCCACACCTCAGTTCTTGAGGCTGGATGTCAAAAACGCGAAAAACCACCGACCGGAGGGAGGGAGGGATGCCGGGGAGCCTCCGGGACTCACCCAGAAAATGGCGTTTCATTACATTCAACGCTGGTTTTCTGGGTGGAGCCCCGTCGGCTCCCCGGAGCTAACTACCCACAGACAGAAAAAGAGGGACTTACCCGGGAGGCGGTCGTCGCTCACCCCTCAACTCGAAGCCGAGACAACTGGCTGCAACCGCCGACCCAAAGCAACACAGGCCCGACGAGGCCCAGGGACATTCACAAGGTAACGAGCAGCCAGGACCCTGTTCGACCGCCAAAATCCCCGCGCCCGAATATCAGACCAAGACATATTCCCAAAGACGGCAGCAAGAGCCGCGAACTTGCGAACGTCATGGGCACGGGGATAGACCGCAGGCTGGCCGGACCTAATAACCCTGCGGACGACCTGAGAGACCCGAACCCGCGAACAGGGAAGAAGGGAAACCGGATCAACCCACAGCGCGTCCCCGGACACAGAAGCTGTGGCGCGCAAATAACGGCGAAGCGCCGCAACCGGACACAAAACATGATGCACCCCCGGCCTGACCAACCAAGCATCAACCACCCATGGACCCCTCCGGAACGCAGCAGTCTCATTCTTTGCCAGAAAAGAAGGAGACGGCTGCAAACGAACAAAACTATCACCACGACCAAAAGAGCAGAAACCCCTGCGCCGGAGGAGAGCATGAAGCTCCCCTACCCGACCCCCAGAGGCCAAAGCCAACAAGTGCCTTGGAAAAACAATCCTGGACCGAAGGGGCCACAACGAAACGAGGAGATGAAAGGAAAGCGAGCACTCTGTCCAAAGACCAGGACGGCTCAGGCGACGCATGAGCAGGCCGGAGGTGAAACAATGCACGAGACAGCTTGCGAAACGGCGCAGACGTAACATCGATACCGAAAGCAAGCTGAAGCGGCTCCGCCAGCGCCGCACGATACGAAGCGACAGTGTTAGGCATAAGATGACGGTCCTGAAACAACTACGAGAGGAAGGACAAGACCACCCGAACAGACAAAGAGCTAACACGACGAAGACGCAAAAAGAAACGGAAGGACCACCAGGAAACTTCATACTGCCGCCGAGAAGAAGCCCTCAGGTGGGACACCAACAAGGAGGCCACCTGATCACCATAGAGATGATGATAGACTCGAGTCAAAAAAACCATACGCGAAGACTCGAGGAGAAGATCGAACCAGCTACGTGACGTACCGGCCCGATCTGCTGAAAGAGGCGGAGCCGCGGGAAAACCCTCGGGTTCGGACACCGAGCAACCAGCGCCTGAAACCAAGGCTGGGCCGGCCACCAAGGGGCCAGAAGGACAACCCTCCCCCGGTAAGTCTCTAAGCGAGTCAGGACATGGAGCAACAGCCGAACCGGGGGAAAAAGGTACAGGAACCCCCACCTCGACCAGTCGAGCCGAAAGGCATCGACCCCGACGGCCTCGCAATCGGGGAAGGGCGCCGCATAAACGGGAAGACGCCGCGACCACGCCGACGCGAAGAGGTCCACTTCGGGGCGCCCGAACGTCTGGCAAAGCCAACGGAAGGACTCGTCGTCGACCGTCCACTCCGTGGAGAGGGGAACGAAGCGAGACAGGGCGTCGGCCAAGACGTTGGACACGCCCCGTACGTGAACCGCCAGGAGAGCCAAACCCCGAGAACTCAGCAGACGAGTCACCCGAAGCGACCAACCCCAAAGAGACAAGGACCGCATCGAACCCCCGCGGTTCAGGCAATGAACCACCGGAGAGCAGTCCGAATGGAGCCGAATCGTCGATCCGCGGGCCACCCGAATCCTCCCCAGAGCAAACCACACTGCCGCGAACTCCCGCACCGTACTGTGAGCTCGACGGAAGGACGGATCCCAACGCCCCTGGCCGGCCTGGTGAGCACTGGTCACAAAACCCCAGCCGAGAGACGACGCATCCGTGTACACATCGAGCGAGGGCTCGGGTAGGCGCCAAGGCACTGAACCCCGAAAACCCGAAGAGGAAGCCGGTGACGCAGCAACCGACGCAAGTCCCCCGGGGGTCGAACTCTGCGATCGCGAGAGAGGCGGAAGGGGGAACCCCGAAGGAACCAGAACAGCCGTCGAAGCCAAACCCGACCCGGCGGGTAGACCACCATCGCGAAGTTCAGGCTCCCGCACAGCCCCTCGAGCAACCGCCGGGTGACCCGAGGGCACTCCAGAAACAGACGAAGGCGGGACCGCAGCCGCAGGAGAGACTCCGGAGGGAGAGACAAGGAGGCGGTTCGAGAGTCCCACACGAGACCCAGCCAAGTCCGAACCTGAGAGGGAACCAGATGGGACTTCCTCCAGTTCATCAAGAACCCGAACCCGGCGAGCTGGGAAAGAACCAAATCCCTGGCTAGCAAGCAAGCTGACTGGCTGGGAGCCCAAACCAGCCAGTCGTCGAGGTAGGCCAACACCCGAACACCTAGGAGACGCAAACGAGCCACCACAACCCGTGTAAGGCGTGTGAACACGCGAGGTGCCAGGTTCAACCCGAACGGGAGACAACGAAAGCGGTAACTCAGACGCCCCACTACAAAATCGAGCCAGTCCCTGAACCGCGGATGAATCGGGACATGCCAGTAAGAGTCCCGGAGGTCCAGGGACACCATCCAAGCTCCCGGCTCCAAGAGGAGCCGAACCTGAGACAGCGTAGGCATCCGAAAGGAGGGGCAATGAACCCAGGGGTTCAGACGGGACAAGTCCAGAATGAACCGCAGGTCCGCGCAGTCCCGTTTCGGAACCGGAAACAGACGGGAAACCCATCTGAGGGACGACGTCGTTTCGACGACGCCCAAGCGTACCCACTCCAAGACGACTCGACAGAGCGCAGGGGAAGAAGCCTGCCCTGCCAGCCCCGACCCCCCAAAGGGGGGAGGGGCCACCCAACGCCACCGCAGGCCGCGAGACACGACCCGAAAGGCCCACGAATCGTGGGACCAGGCGCGGGCGAACAGCGCAAGCCGCCCCCCCATCGCCCCGTCAAGGGGGCAAACCGCGAAAGGGCCGGCGACCCTTACGAGACCCAGAACCCCGCACAGCGCGAACACCGCGCCGACCAGACGAGGGAGGGTCCGCAGGAGGAGCCAACCCCAAACCTGACACCAGAGGCCTACCACGACGAGAGGAACCCCGAGCCCTGGCACGACCTTTCCGGGAAGACGCACCCCGGGACCCCCGGAAAACCAACAAGTCCGACATCGGACGACAAGCCGCCGACGCAGCCTGAATAAACTGCGCCACGGCCGACTCCCCAAAAGGAGAGGACAAAAAGGTGAAGAACGCCTAAGAGCCAGAGCCCAAGCAGATTCCACGGAGGAACCCAGCACCGCCTGCCGACACGCGAGACGGGAAGCATAGAACAGGGAAACCGCATCCCGCAAAATCGGCGTGAACAGCTTCAACAAGGCAGCCGACGAACGCGCAGCCGAGGACAAGGTGCTGGACCCCGGGACGGACCCAAGCGTCCCCACATCCTCCACGAGCCAATCCGAAGACAGCTCCAGGAGGGAAAAGAACCGCAAGGCCGAACACAAAAGGCCCCGAGCGCGCAAGTCCTCTGCCACGAGCGCCGCCGAAAGGGAGGGAACCTGCACATGGAGCTGAATAACGCCCACATCGCGGGGAAGGGCAGGGGCAAACAAGCACTCATTCAGGTACTCAAGTTCACCCCCCAGGAAAACCTGAAGCACCGTGGAAGCTTCCCGCCACTCCAGCGTGCGAGAACGACAGAAGGAATGCCAGGAAACCAGACCAAACAAGGGGCAGTCTGCTAGCCAGGACGACTCCGGAACCTCGTAACGGAGCCAGAAAGGGAACGAAGTCCCAAACCTGAACGTGGACGGATCCATTTCCGAGGCATAATCCGGGTCACGCAGGAGGTAAGCTGCAAAGGCCGCTCGCACCACACCAGGTTGGATGCGATAAGCCGAAAACCTCCGGAAGGACGGAACCGAACCCGGGGAGGGGCCGACACCAAATCCAACTCGTACGCAGAGGGGGGGAAAGAAAACCCCACTCCTTGTAACAATAAGCCCCGCTCAGTGGGAAGAAAAACCCAGGCGGGGTCCAGCGGGGCCCAAGGCCCCCAAGTCAGCCCCTCCCCAGCCTCGAGGTCCGTCACCACAGGACCCGAGGCCGAATCCTCTCCCCAAGCCCCGACCCCACAAGACAAGGACGGAGCAGCCGAAAAAGCTGGAGGAAGGGGGGCCCACTGGTCAGACCCTGAAGCTTCGGCCGGGAGACAAGACTCGAATGCCTCTGCCGCCCCCCCGGAAGGGGCAACCCCCGAAGCTGCCCGAGTCTCGAGATCAAGTAACCCCTGCTCCGACCCCGAAACCCTCAGACGCTTCGGGGCCGGAAGCAGGGGCGGGGGACCAGAACGAACAGAAGGGGAAGGACTAGGAGGTGCGGACTGAACCAGGATCGAAGCGACCCCCACCCCCAAGTCCGGGTCTCGAAAAGCAAAGCGGGGCAGCCCCGGGGCATCCGGGGAAGCAACCAACCGAGCGCGTTGCAACAGACGAAACCTAGACAGCAACGCACGTGCCGCCTGTACCCGAATAGAATCATCAGAGGATTGGGTAAATTGAGTCACAAGCAAGCAGCAACACTCACAGGACTCAGGGTCGAAAGTATCACCGACCCAACAGGCAGCGTGGCAGAGGCAAAAACAATGAGGGTCACCCTGAGACAAGGGGACCGAGCAACCCTCAAACTCGCACACAGCGAGTGGGGACTCCGGGGTCACATCCATCGGACCCACGCGCCCCCTAGGGGATTCCCAGGGTCCTGAGCGTTTACTTTAAGAGGACTCGCGCTCAGGTAGTCCCAGGCAGGGTGCTGCAAACCGGCGCCCAAAACTACCAAGCAAACTTCTAAAGCTGAACCCCAGGGACGTGTACACTCACGGGGACCTAGCAGGGGGCGCCACCGAGGAGAACAGTGGAAGGGCAAAAACAAACTGAATAAAATGACAGAACCCCCCACCAGGCAAAAACAAAAAGAAAAACAAAACCCCGCAAGAGGACAGCGAACCCCAAGGAACAGAGCCGGCCGCGATGTCGGGAAATACAAGCTGAGCAGCACCCTGCGCCCCTACCAGTGCAAACTGCCTCTTACCTGCCGGTAACAAGGGAGAACAGAACACCCAAGAGCCCAACAGGCGGCCGAAAAACCGAAAGGTAAAATGGACCAGCAGAGGCAGACCCCGAGGAGCCTGTGGAAGGTGGCCCCAAGCCCCAAGGGCAGTACTTACAGGGCACCTAGGGAAGGCAGCCCTAGGCGCATGCAGCCCGAGTACTGAAGATAACTCCTGGCTCTCGCACCCACAAAACTAACACCACACACAAAGCACAGTGCAGTAGCGACACCGGAGCCAGAGCACACGACCATCGCCTATAGCATCAGCCTCAAGAACTGAGGTGTGGGTAGCCGGCGTGGGGGGTCTGGGGCTCCCCCTTCCCCCTCCCGGGGAGGGGGGAGCTGCGCAGACAGCGGCGCTGCAGTATGTGACGTCACACTAGTTTGCTTGTTTTCGGTTGGGGAGTTCTATCCACTAGTTCGGTTTTAGGTAACAATTTTAACCAGAATAGGGGTTTGTTTTGGGGCGCTTACCTTTCTGGGTGCCTGTTCCGGTCGATGGCAGACATAGAATGCTTCCAACTACACGGGGGCTTCTATAGGCCATTGCTCCCCTTGCCTCTCTGAGGGGGCCCGGTTCTGGCCGTGGTCCCCGGTAGGCCTAAGAACTCCATACACATGACTGATGCCAAAGTCTGACATTAGCATATCAGCTTGGGATAGCTCTGGGGAGCCGACGGGGCTCCCCCCAGAAAAACATTTGAAAGTTTTCTTTTGCAATCAAGAGGGGTAGATGGTTGGAACAAGCTAAGTAAGAAGGGGAACCAAAACCATCAATAGTTTCAAAGCATTATACAACAGAGTACTGGTAAGTTGGGACACCATGAGCGTAGTTCTAATCCTGTCACTACACTTAGATAATTACACACATACACACACACACATACCTTACCTTTTTTAATAAATGTATTCAGAAGGGCTTGAGCCATATTTCCACATCCTACAAACCCAAGATTTGCAGGATTCACACCTTCATTGTCAAACACTGCAGAGGCTTCATTACCAGTTTCAACCTCATCTTCTTTTACAACTGCAATAAATGTGAAACATCACAGAATGTTTTAAAAATTATAGTGCATATGCCTAACATTGCACAAATTAAAAACATTTAGGATAATATATAAACCTGTACGGGTGGTCAGAGTGGGTGGGTAGCAGGGCAGTCATGAGACAGTGGGTGGGCAGATGAGTAGCAGGACGGGTGGTCAGAGTGGGTGGGTGGGTAGCAGTGGGCGGTGGCATGAGCGGACCAGTTTCCGGCTAGGACTAACACAGGAGCTTGTCTCCCCCGGTCCCTCCCCAAGACCCCCTCTTCCCGCACACCAGTCCCTCCCTTACTACCTCTATCTCCTCATCCCCCACACCGGACCCCCCCCCCCTCAGCTGTACCTCTTCCAACCATATGGACAATATTAATACTGTGGCCTTCCTTGCTACCAGCTGATAGAATGGGAGGCAGACTCCGAGTGCCTGACATTAAACTTATTGTTTGCTGACTAACTGGATGCAACTGTGAAAGCCTGACTGACTGTGAATGCCTGATTGACTGTGAATGCCTGATTGACTGTGAATGTGTGACTGACTGTAAATGCCTAACTGGTTGCTACCACAACAGTGAATGCTCGACTGCCTTTGGTTATGACTGCCTGTGACTGGTCTTGACTGTGAATGCTTGATTTACTTGTGACTAACTGACTGGTTCTGACTGGGTGCCACATAACAGAGGCAGTGAAATGTGCAAAAGGAAAATCTGTGCTGCAGATACGAAAGTGTTTGAGGCGGTCCGTCTAATTACCACAAGCTACCACAAGCTTCACTAAGCTTCCTGGCAATAAGTTAGTAATGAATAAATATGATATATTTACTCATTATAATGTTGGTGCTGAATGTACAACACAAAAACACAATTTTAATCTGAAAAAGTATCTTTTTATAAAGAAATTAGACGAAAATAAGCAGCTGGTGATGCCAAATCAAGTCGACGATCCAAGCGTCAGTTAGGTTAGGTTAGGTCAACCTAACCTAACATATCATATTTATTCATTACTAATGTATTGCCAGGAAGCTTTGTGAAGCTTGTGTAGCTTGTGGTACCTTGTGGTAATCAGACTGGAGCCGTTTGAGGGGAGCTTGGGATGGTCTCACCACCTCCCTCCCTCCCTTCCCACTGTCTCCCATACGCTAACATGAGTCCACAGTAAAGGTAAAGTGCAATTAAGTGTTCAGTTATTTTATGTATTGTTTATATTTATACCTGATTGTTTTTTGTGTATGAAAAATATGAATTCTTTATAAAATGTATTTTTAAGTTAATATTTTTGGGTTTGTGGAACTGATTAATTCACTTTATTATTTCTTATAGGAAAATTTGTTTTGAGTTACGAATTTTTGAGTTACGACCCATCTCTGGGAACAGCTTAAATTCATAAGTGGATGTACCACCGTATTAGAAAACGTTTGGAGTTCAAGTGACCTGTTGTGAGCAATGCATAATAAAAATAATTTATTTACAAGAAGGTACAATGGGCTGGTGAGATTACATTAGTGATATTTTCACATTCCTGCAAAGTCACTAACACAAATAGCGTTTCGGGAAAGTCCTTAATGTTGGTTAGAAGAAATGCGAGGCAATAGTCTGTGGTCGAATACAACTTTCATCATACACAAGACGATTTGCCAACATATTTTGAAATCTACCTAACCTAACCTAGCTCAACCCAACCCAACCTAATCCAACCCAACCCCAACCTAACCTCAACTAAAACCTAACCTAACCTAAACCCCAACCTAACCTAACCTCAACCCCAACCTAACCTTACCTCAACCCTAACCCAACTTAACCTCAACCCCAACCCACCCTTAACCTCAACTAACCCCAAGCCTAACCTAACCCCAACCTAACCTAACCCCAACCTAACCTAACCTCAACCTAACCTAACCTCAATCCCAACCCAACCTTAAACTCAACTAACCCCAAGCCTAACCTAACCTTAACCCCAACCTAACCTAACCTCAACCCAACCTTAACCTCAACTAACCCCAAGCCTAACCTAACCCCAACCTAACCTAACCCCAACCTAACCTAACCACAACCTACCCTAACCTAACTCCAAGCTAACCTAACCCCCAACCTAACCTAACCTCAACCTCAACCCCAACCTAACCTCAACCCCAACCTAACCTCAAACCCAACCTAACCTCAACCCCAACCTAACCTCAACCTAACCTAACCCCAACCTAACCCAACTGAGCCCAATACAGCCTAACCTAAGCGAATATAGCCTAGCATAACAATACATATGGTTTTAACAAAGCGAAAATGATTTTTGTCGAATCGTCTTATGTCCAAAACGACCATACCCCCAGTGGTCCCATCAGTGATGGGACTTGTACACTACATATTGGTACAATCCACTACATTGTTAAAAAAGTACAGTACTATCATTTCAGGAGGATGAGTCGATATATTGCACCTACAAAGAAAGAATTATTGCATTAAATTTGGACAAAAATATGTTGCAAGTCAATCACAACTCAATAATCACGAGAAGGACACACAACCTTCTCGGAAACAACAGTGACAAAGATATCCATTACTAGCTTACTGTCAGCATGTTTGGGTCTGGTGTCATCGTTGGTGAGGCCCATGATGACTTGAACCCTGGCAGAGAGTTGCTGTGGCACTGGTGACCGCCTAGAGTGTTGCTGTGGCACTGGTGACCGCCCAGAGTGTTGCTGTGGCACTGGTGACCGCCTAGAGTGTTGCTGTGGCACTGGTGACCGTCTAGAGTGTTGCTGTGGCACTGGTGACCGCCCAGAGTATTGCTGTGGCACTGGTGACCGCCCAGAGTGTTGCTGTGGCACTGGTGACCGCCCAGAGTGTTGCTGTGGCACTGGTGACCGCCCAGAGTGTTGCTGTGGCACTGGTGACCGTCCAGAGTGTTGCTGTGGCACTGGTGACCGTCCAGAGTGTTGCTGTGGCACTGGTGACCGTCCAGAGTGTTGCTGTGGCACTGGTGACCGCCCAGAGTGTTGCTGTGGCACTGGTGACCGCCCAGAGTGTTGCTGTGGCACTGGTGACCGTCCAGAGTGTTGCTGTGGCACTGGTGACCGTCCAGAGTGCTGCTGTGGCACTGGTGACCGTCCAGAGTGTTGCTGTGGCACTGGTGACCGTCCAGAGTGTTGCTGTGGCACTGGTGACCGCCCAGAGTGTTGCTGTGGCACTGGTGACCGTCCAGAGTGTTGCTGTGGCACTGGTGACCGTCCAGAGTGTTGCTGTGGCACTGGTGACCGCCCAGAGTGTTGCTGTGGCACTGGGTTTGGTCCTTCAAAGGACTGGCATTGATTTGCTTCTTAGAACGGGCGGGATTTTTCAAGGCTTGATATTTTCCTTTAAACTGGGTTTTGTAGTAGTCTCAGTGTGTTCTGGTGTGGTCACCTGGATCACTAGGAGAGGAAAGCGCTCGTGTCACTTATATAGAAAGGTTGTCACTGTTATTGATAATGATAATGACCGATTATTCAACAACAGTTGCACAGGCGCCGCTGTGTGGCCGGTCCTACAGTCATGTAAACTGTGTCTTGAGACAATTACATTTGCCTTAATAAGGCAAAACCTTTGGCAAGTCGCCGGCTTCCTGTCTTCGGCCCTCGGGTAAATTCAGGTAAATAACATAAACTGCCATCCAGCATCCAGAGCGAGATGTAACACCTCCAACTTGGCAACACTCGCCCAATACTTGAAGTGCAGCCGGAGCTAACTTGTGATAAAGTAGCCCACTACTACACAGCGAGTCATGCGTTCTTGTTATAGATTCAGCTACTCGGAACAAGTTCCAAGTAGCACGGGCTATGGTGAGCCCGTAGTGGACTTACCTGGCACAGGAGCGAGGCAAGTAGCACGGGCTATGGTGAGCCCGTAGTGGACTTACCTGGCACAGGAGCGGGGCAAGTAGCACGGGCTATGGTGAGCCCGTAGTGGACTTACCTGGCACAGGAGCGGTGATGCCTGTGAGTGATGCGCCTCTCACAGTAATACATTTCAATATATAAGAATACACTACACGATTTTAATGGCTGTATTAATACTACTACATGTATTTATTATAAAAAAACGATAATATAGGAACTTACTTGAAGGAAATATTATCTCCTGATGAATGAATCTGGACATATTATGTGTGTGCTTTAGTGAACCATCGTGTTTCTTTAAGTCACTTTTATGAGCTCTTAACTGGGTGCGACAAGCTTTACAATAAGCCTTATTTCCGTCCTCATTCACTTCAGCCAACCATTTTCCAAACTGGGGATTGGTTAGCCAGGATGTCTGAAATGTTTTTGTGTATTTGTTCCACTTGCCCATCTTTAGTTGTGTATATTAACACAGACAAGACAATATTAGACAGTAGGTACAAGCCGCCGCCACACAGTCTCGGGCGCCCAGCCACACTAGGCGCAGCCTCCCCACCTTCCGCTACTTAACAAGCCAATTCTGCTACTTTTCAAAGTTGAGCGCTGCTAAACTTTCAATTATGCTACTTGCGTCTTATTTTGGGCTACTCTTAAAACTGGGTAAAATATGCTGGGTTTATTATTTATTTATATCGTAATATAATTACCTTTTGAAGACACGTATAAAGATAACTGTTTCTAGCGTCATATAATTTCTTTTTTAAATTTTCTGCATTCCTATTTCTGCATGCATTCCTAATAAATTCCCTGTAATCTACCTCACTCCTCTATTGTCAACCCATGTCTGTTATTTTCTTTTTTTTTTTTTTTTTAATCAACACTGTTTGTCAACCTATTGTATTTGTGCTGCTTTTTCAGTCATGTTCCCCCTTTTTTTATCTTTATTTGTATTTGTTCTCAACACTTTTTATTCTTTATGCTCAATTAGTATTAAGTTCTAGATATTTATGTTTTTCTTGCCCGAAACGCATTGCGTAATAGTGGCTTTAGGCATTGTATGTACTAGCTCTATCTATATATCAATCCATTAATGTAACATCACTTGTATGTATATACCTTACCTGAATAAACATCTGAATCTGAATCTGAATCTGAATCTATATTTTTTGAGGATAGGGTGACCTATACTCGCGCTCGGGGTAATTTGTTATTTATAATTAATCTAAGTAAATTGATTAGTAAGCAAATTATACACCGTAAAATATATAATATCCTACACTAGCAAAATCAGGGTAGAGCACAAGAATATCTTCTAATATTCATGATTGCATGAATAAAAGTAGTTATAGAGCTTTATAAGTATTTCATAACATTTGGTCTGAAATCAATGATAACAGAGCAATGACAGGTATAGTATTGGAGAGTGAGTGTGTTCTAGCTCTTGTAGCTAGAGATACTAGCTACATCTATAAATCGATCAAATTATGTAAAATCTCTTGTATGTATGTACCTTACCTGAATAAACATTTTATTTTATTTATATTTATTTATTTATTTATTTGTACACAAAGTTTACGATTGGAAGGTTCACCATTGGGGGATTCATTACCTGCCATATTTATTGATATCCCTGCCTAGTTCTGGCAACTAAACTATCACACTGTCTAGTGGATACTTTGTGCTGTCCGTATACACAATTCTCGGTTCTAAACCCATCATAGCACTTTATACTCATGCTTTCTAACCTTTGAGTGACTGATTGTAATGTACACATCAGTGTTGCCAGATTGGGCTAAAAGTAGCGAATTGGGCTACTTTTGGCAACCCGCGCTCCTGAATGTTCAACCTCGCTACTTGCGACATTTTGGGGCAAAGTTTAATATAAGTTTGGCTAATTTGTGCGACTGATGTTTAAAATTCAATTGTATGTAAATCACAGCCGCATCCAACAGCCTGGTTGACTTTTTTGTTTATTCTACCGTTGTAAATTGTTTATTTCAGGAAATTAGGGAAGACAGAAGAGCAGTTACTGACACTCAGAGGCCAGAAAGCTCTAGTATAAAGAGCTATGACATGTTTAGAACCGAGAATTATATGCACGGGCAGTATAAGACATCCACTAGACAGTGTGACATTGTAATTGCCAGAATTAGGCTGGGATATCGATATCTATGGCAGGTGGCTGCAGGTAATGAGTCCCCCAAATGGTGAACATTCCAGTTGTAAACTATGTGAACAAGAGCTGGGACATACTCTCAACACTATATCTGTGATTGTCTGAAGTGACTTCAGACCAAATGGTATGAGGTACTTTGAGCTCTGTAATTACTTCATACACTCGGGAATATTGGAAGATATTCTTGTGCTGTACTCAGATTTTGCCAATGGAGGCTAATAGATCAGCCTTACATTTCATGTTCTCTCCTGAGTCCATGTATGACTGGCCGCCCTGTAAGGTGGGGATGTTGGACGAGCTTGTAGCTGGTTTTTGGTCTACATTGTGTGGTCCTTCATACAGAATAGGGAAGCAGCACATTGCTGTGTGTACCTAAGCTTGTTAAAAAAGAAAAGACATTGTTTGAGTTTTGTAGAAACTGGTAAAAGTAATTATAATATAATGTTTCTATGATTCAGTGCTTAGCTCTTGCGAAAATCGTGAAGCTGTTTAGTCAGTTTATTTGTTCTTTGTATTGAGGCAGGTACATTCTCCCATGATTCCATGTAATGATTAATCATCCTGTGAGATGGG
This sequence comes from Procambarus clarkii, assembly GCF_040958095.1. Lineage (NCBI taxonomy): Eukaryota > Metazoa > Arthropoda > Malacostraca > Decapoda > Cambaridae > Procambarus > Procambarus clarkii. Next base: position 266,765 of record NC_091240.1, read on the forward strand.
AATATTAGATGAATTTTATGTTAATTTTTTTTATCTACACTGTGTAATCATTCATATAGAATAGGGTAGCAGCTTCGTGAATCAATTAACTGCTTCGTGTGGACCAGTCGTAGTTTTACGTAAACTGGTTGTAACTTAATTTTTCTCTACTACACAAACTGGAAAATTCATTTATTTTACACCGGCGGCACTCAGTGTAAACAAACATTTCTGCTGGTAAGGCTCGTCACGGAGTCCATCATACTAGGTATATATGCATTCTCTGCTTGAAATTTGTAGTAAATATATCTTTATTGATATTATAATCAGTTTTATAATAGCAAGATATTATTCCAGTAGTTGTTAAGTAAATAAATACTGGTGAACATGAAATATTAGAGTAGGTGATGATCCAGGCTGGTGGGAGCATTTACTATCACCAAATTCTCATGTTCACCTAACAAAATAAGTTATAGCGTGGGGTGTACCTTAGCTATACATATCCATTTGTATTTTTTTTGTTTGTTTTTATTTTGATATTAAATCTGGGATAGACTTGAAAGAAAAATATGCAGCAAAAATGATGTTAGGTAAGGTTTTTTCTAGTGAAAAGGGGGAAAGCAGGGGAGAGTGGACATTGGGGAAGGTTAAGGGGCAGATGGAAGAAGGGTGGAATGTGGGTGGTGGGAGGATAGACACTCCTGGGCACCACAGTCTAAACCCCCCCCCCCCATATGTATGTATGTGTAACATATATAATATATACATTATATAATGATATATATATATATATATCAATGATATATATATATATATATATATATATATATATATATATATATATATATATATATATATATATATATATATATATATATATATAATATGTTGTTAAATATGACCGAAAAGGTAAGATTAATAATTCTAACATGAATTTTCTCAATATTTCTTATGTTTCTTTTCACTGTCGATGGTAATTGAAAAATCAATTCTCCATGGGACCCCATGGATGGAGTCGCCATGGGTTCTCCCCCTAGGTGTCCTGTTTACGAATTTCTACATGGGTACCATCGAGCAGAAGGTCTTAGTTGACATGGACTTCAAACCTGCCATATACTGCAGGTATGTTGAAGACATTTTTACACAGGTACCTGATGTCAGGAGCTGAAGGAGGCATTTGAGCGGAATTTTGTGTTGAGTTTCACTTACGAGATGGAGAAGGATGGGAAGCTGCCTTTTCTAGATGTAACAGTCATGGAAAGAAGCGGAGGCTTCCACACTGTAGTCTACACTAAGGAAACAAACATAGGAATGTGCCTCACTGCCAATAGTGACTGCCCAGACAGGTAAAAGAGGAGTGTTGTCAGCGCTTACGTCGACCGTGCTCTCAGCCACAGCTCAGGATGGAAGCAAGTCGATGAACTCTGTAGGGTAAGGCAAGTCCTAGTCAACAATGGCTTCTCTAATGGTTTTGTTGAAGACATCATAAAAGAAAGGTGAAACGCCATGCAACCTCTGAAGAGTCAACTAACACAACAAATGTACCCCCTATTAGACTATTTTACAGGAACTTCTTTTCGACATCTCATAAAACAGAGGAAAGGGTCTTGAAAGATATTGTTGACTAGGAACGTTATTCCTACAGACAAAAATCAGAAAATACAATTGACGATTTATTATAAAACCAAAAAAACAGCCAACCTACTCATGAAAAACTCTCTAGACACAAAGCAGAGTGCCTTAAAGGAAACCAATGTCATTTAGGCCTCCAAATGCCCACTTGGGGACTGTAAGCCCCAAAGAACTCAGTATATAGGCAAGACAACAACATCTCTTTCCAGGCGATTAACAATGCATAAACAACAGGGCTCCATAAAGGAACATATAATCTCTTCTCACAACCAGACCATCACCAGAGAAATCTTAACAAACAACACAGAAATCATCGATAGATACAGCGATAGCAGGAGGTTCGACATCTGCGAGGCACTACACATCAAAAAGTCAACACCAGCAACCAACAGCCAATTAATGCGCAACTATATTCTACCCACTTTAATATTTATGTTTTTTTTCACTGTCGGGGGCAATTGAAAAATTAACTCTCCAAAGTTCATTTTTGCATTTTTATTTATGATCTGACCCCTAGAAGCATTTTGTAAGAGACTTCTCAAATTTTCAAAGACAGATTTTTATGTACTCCATTTCATGCTTATATTTGTTTTTAGGTGAGGTGATATGACAAATGTTTTTGGATGATAAAACACAAACCCATTGGTAATAATGGGGTAAAGATAATTTTACATAGTCAGAACACGAATTATTGCGTATTTTCTCTTCTTGCTTCTATGTTGGTTCGGGGTCTTGAAATGGGTAAAATATAGATTAGGATTAGATTTTTTATTCAGGTAAAGGTACATACCTGTACATTGAGTTACATACATAATGTTGGATTTAAAGACAGAGATAGTACATACAATACCTAAAGCCACTAGTACGCATAGCGTTTCGGGCAAGGTGAAGGGAAAAAACCCACTTAGATTAAAACTCAATACCGGTAGTAATTGAGCTTAAAGTATAAATTGTGTTGAAAAAAATAAAAAATAAAATAAGGGGGGGGGGAACAAGGCAGAGAATAGCAATTATACAAGTTGGTCAACAAACAGCATTGATTACAATAGTAAGACATGGGTTGACATTTAGGGGTAAGGTAGGTTACATGGAGTTTATTAGTTGCGTAGTTTTTAGTTTTTATCTTAAACTGGTTGAGAGAGGTATAGTCTTTGACATGATTGGGAAGGTCATTCCACATTATGGGTCCTTTGATTTGCAGAGCATTTCTAGTTTGATTAAGTCGTACTCTTGGGAAATCAAATAGATATTTGTTTCTGGTGTGGTGCCTATGGGTTCTGTTACAACCTTCTAAGAAGCTTTTAAGGTCATGATTGACATTACAGTTCAGAGTTTTAAATATATAGAGTACACATGAGAGGATGTGCAGTGACTTAATATCGTAACATATTTAGAGATTTGAATAAGGGTACCGAGTGATGTCTGGGACCAGTTAGATATCGTTTTAATAGCAGCTTTGTGTTGAGTAATTAGAGGACATAAATGATTTTGGCTAGTAGAACCTCAAGCACAAATACCATAGTTGAAATAAGGATAGATGAGAGTAATAGAGCATCACCAGGGCAGGGCGAGGTACAAAATATCTGATCTTGGAAAGAATGCTGACAGTTTTAGAAACCTTTTTTTGCTATACTGGTATTTAGAATGTATCCCTGAAAATTCAGCTTATCGATGAGGATACTAAGGAATTTACCATCAACTTTGTTACTAATTTGGATATTGTTTATTCTTAGATTAATTTCATTAGAGGATTTATTACCAAACAAAATATTGAAAGTTTTGTCAATGTTAAGGGTGAGTTTGTTAGCAGTTAGCCAAAGATGGACTTTCTTTAGTTCAATATTCACTGTGACATTTAGAGCAAGAAGGTCAGGACTGGAAAAAATGAAGGTTGTGTCATCAGCAAATAAGATTGGTTTGAGGTGTTGTGAGGCATTTGGAAGGTCATTAATGTAGATGAGAAAGAGGAGAGGGCCAAGTATGCTGCCCTATGGAACACCAATGTTTTTGGGTAGGGTAGGAGAAATGGAGTTATTTACAGAAACATACTGGAGCCTGTCAGTAAGGTAAGATTGAAGGTATTGCAGGGAGTGACCTCTGACTCCATAATGATGTAATTTAAGAAGAAGGTTTTGGTGGTTGACAGTGTCTAAAGCCTTACGTAGGTCTACAAATAACCCAACAGGGAACTCATTTTTATCAAGAGCTGTATGTATTATGTTAATCATACTAATCAGTGCATCGCTAGTGCTTTTATTGGGTCTGAAACCATATTGTGCTTGGCTAGGTAAGAGTAAAGCTGCTTGTAGATTAGCTTTTCAAATATTTTTGACAAGGTTGGTAGAATTGATATGGGTCTGTAATTGCTTACATCAGTGAGATCACCACATTTATGTTCTTGGGTTACTCTTGGTTGACTAGCATCTGCCTTACCCTACAGAGTTCTTCATCGACCTGCTTCCAACCAGAGATGCGTGTGAGAGCCCGGTCGATGTAAGCATTGACAACACTCCTTTAGTACCTGTCTGGGCAGTCGGTCGGCCGAGCGGACAGCACGCTGGACTTGTGATCATGTGGTCCTTGGTTCGATCCCAGGCGCCGGCGAGAAACAATGGGCAGAGTTTCTTTCACCCTATGCCCCTGTTACCTAGCAGTAAAATAGGTACCTGGGTGTTAGTCACCTGTCACGGGCTGCTTCCTGTGGGTGGAGGCCTGGTCGAGGACCGGGCCGCAGGGACACTAAAAAGCTCCGAAATCATCTCAAGATAACCTCAAGAAGTCACTATTGGCATTAAGACACATTCCTATGTTTGTTTCCTTAGTGTTGACTGCAGTGTGAAAGCCACCATTCCTTTCTGTGTCTGTTGCATCTAGAAAGGGCAGCTTCACATCACTCTCCATCTCGTAAGTGAAACTTGACACCAAATTTTGCTCGAATGCCCCCCTCCCCGCTCAGCTCGTTGTCGCCGTGTGGGGGCTTAGTGGGCGGCTGCCGGAGTGTGATGCTCCTTGGGACAGTCCTCTGTCCTTTTCTAGCCTTATGCTCCTGCTGTCGTCCTCTCCAATTCTGCTGGGCATCTTTTCCTTTTCCTTCTGTTTCGTTTTTCTCCCCCCTCTTCTCCTATCTGCTTGCCGTTTCCTACCGACCTTTTGCTCGTTCTGGTTCTTCCCTTGGACTTCTTCTATTTTGACGCCCGGGTGCTTGAGGAGGCATACTCATGCACCCATAGAACTGCAGTACCCGACGTCGAGAGCGAGGGGAACCTTTTATTGTCAATCCCCACTTCGTCACTGAACCCGATCTCGACGGACTGTCGGTTTCTTAAGGTGGCGTTTGTGGGGCGTATACTCGCGACGCACCCCTAGGAGGCCCCGACAAGATCGGCGATAGCTTCTTGTTGGGTGTCCTGCCTCTAATTGTGGCTCCATGGTGGGTGTGGGGGCACATTCGTGAGTGAATTCTTTCTTTCGTCAAGATGATTACCCCTGCTTCGGCTTCTTCTGGTTTACCTTCTCAGGCTCGTGGGGTGGGCGACCAAGCCCCCGAGTCGGTCCGTATTGGAAGACCGGGCTCTGTAGCCTCTGCTGCATTGGGCCCCGACCTTGCTCCTCCTTTGGCCTCTCTGACTCCTTCCTCTGGCTCCCCTCCCTCCTCTGTGGTTGGGTCGAGCCCCAAGCCTCCAGTGGTGACTACCTCGTCCCCTGGCGCGGCTCCTTCTCTAGTTGTAACTACTGCGCCTTTTAACCCCTCTCTCTCTGGGGGTTCTCACCGCCGTCCTCGTCACGGCCGCCCTCGCTCGATTCCTTCCAGTTCTGCTACCTATCAAGCCTTGTTTGGTCCCGCTTCGTGGGCCAAATATTTTGATCTCCTCCCTCTTGATTCTGCGCCTCCTGACGATTTCTCCCTCCATCGACATCTCATTGATTCCGTGGATGCCTCCATTACTTTCAACCCCACTCGTCTCGGTACACGTGTCGTTGCTGCTGCTCCTCAGGATGCTGCTTCCCGCTTGGCTGCCTTATCCTGCCTTGGCGAGACCCCCGTTCGGGTCTCGAAGAACGTTCAGTTGAATGCCAGTGTTGGCACTATTTTGCTCCCGCCCCATGTTGCGACCGGTGTTCGGGACCTGCGCGACTGCCACGACGATATTCGACATATCCTCGCTGCCCAGGGCCATTCTATTCTCCAGGTGGACACGTTTACTCGTCCCCCTCGTGGTAGTCGCCGTCAACCCCTCCGGGTTGTGAAGATTACCTTTGATGGTAGGACCCTTCCACCCTCTGTCATTCTTGCTGGTGCCAGGTGCTCTGTCCAGGAGTACATTCCTTCTCCTCGGCTCTGCAACAAGTGCTGGAGGTTTGGGCATGGTGCCCTCCGCTGCTCCGGGACTGTCTCTCTCTGTCCTTTGTGTGGTGGCGAAGGTCACTCTAAGTCGGAGTGCGCTTCTCCCCAGGCTCGTTGCCTCAACTGCGGTGAGGCCCATCCTACCTTCTCCCGTGCGTGTGTCCATTACAAGCTTGAGGCAGCCGTCCTCAACTTGAAGCACCGGGAGCGTTTATCTTTTCCTGAGGCGAGGCGCCAGGTTCGCCGGCTCCCGCCTTATGCTAATATCTCTTATGCTCGCGTGTTGCGCTCTTCCTCTCCTCGTCCTTCCCGCCTTCCTCAGACTCACAACCGTTTCCGGGCCTTGGACCCTGATGCGCCCACTGCCCCCTCCTCTGTCCCTTTGGGTTCTCTCCCGAAGGATCCTCCTCCTGGTCCTCTGTCTGGGGTTCCCCTTCCTTCTACCCGGTCTGTCGTGTCTTCTGTGTCTTCTTCCTCGTCCCCCTCCGATCCTCCTTCCCATCCTCTTCCTCCATCTATCGGCTCTCCCCGCCGCCTGTCGGTGCGGGCGGATGTCCATCGCTCTCCTAACGGCCGTCGTGTGTGCTCTCGTTCGGCTTCTCCTGTTGAGACACTGGAATCCGTTGCCCGGTACGTAGTTGCTGGGACACCGGTCTCTTTAAGTCAGAAGCGTAAGCCTTGGCTCCTCTCCTTCCTCTTCCCCGGCGGGTAAGAAGGCTTCGCTTTCTTCCTCAGCTCCTCCTTCTGGCTCTGTTGCTCCTTCCCCTCCCGTTTCAGTGCTTGCGCCCCCTGTTCCTGCTATGGAGGTTTCTTTGGCCCCTGCTTCCCTTTCGGTTGCTGCTCTTGCTGGGGTGCGCTCCTCTCTTTCTACTCCCCCTCTTCCTGCTGCTGTCCTTGACTGCTCCTCTCCATTGTCTCCTCCTCCTCCGGACCCTGCCCGCCCACCTCTGATCTGTTCTCCCGTTTCCTTCCCTCCGTCTTTGCTCAGTTTACCCATGCCCCCTAACCCTGACTTTGCTGACCCTGATCCCGACCCTGATATTCTTTAACGTGCTCTGTTGGTCTTTCGCCTTTGTTTCTTCCTTGTTCTCTGTTTTTGTCCTTTCTCTTCTCGTCGTTGTCCATTCTTCAATGGAACGTTCGAGGTTATTACGCCAATTTCCTCGAACTCCAACTTCTGGTTTCGCGGTTTTCGCCCCTTTGTGTCTGTCTCCAGGAGCCAATGCTTGGTGCTCGTCCTGGTCGTTTTCGTGGCTATTCCTTTCTCTCCCCCCCCCCAGCCATTGCTGGGGCTTCTAATTCTTCTGCTCTCTTGATTCGGGCTGATGTTCCCTTTGTTCCTTTACTTTTTCCTTCGCCTCTCCATTGTTCTGCTGCTCGTATCTTTGTGGGGAAATGGTACACAGTTTGTTCCATTTATCTCCCCCCGAGTGTCCCGCTCTCTCTTCCTGATTTGAAACACCTCCTGGACTCCTTGCCGGAGCCTGTGCTCCTGCTGGGTGACTTCAATTGTCGTCATTCTCTTTGGGGTGACGTTCTGACGAATACCCGGGGTCGCCTCCTTGAGCCGTTTCTCCTCTCTTCTTCCCTGTCTCTTCTGAATTCTGGTGAGCCCACTCATTTGGACTCCCGGACTCGCACCCTTTCTTGTCTTGATCTTTCTCTCTGCTCTTCTTCTCTTTACTTAGATTTCACGTGGCAGGTTCTTGATGACCTCCATGGAAGTGATCATTTCCCCATCCTTGTTTCCTTTTTCTCTTTTCGCCCTTCCCTCTCTTTCCCTAGGTGGCAGTTTGCTAAGGCGGACTGGACCCTATTTTCCCTCAGTGCTACTCTCTCTGACCTCTCCCTTCTGCCCCTCTCTCGCGCTCTCCTCCTTTTTCATGACACTGTCTTCGACGCTGCCCTCCGCTCTATTCCTCGCTCTTCCTCTCGGGGTCCACGGAAGTGCGTTCCCTGGTGGAATGCGGACTGTGCTCGGGCTGTCCGCTGTAAGCGTGCAGCCTGGAAGAAGCACCGCCGTAGGCAGACGACCGATTCTTTTCTTTCGGAAAGCGAGTGCGGTGGCCCGTAGGGCCATCCGTACGGCTAAACGTGAATGTTGGGCATCTTATGTCTCGACAATTACGTCCGAAACCCCTCTGGCCCAGATCTGGAAGCGTATCCGCAAGATAGCGGGTAAGTTCGTTCCCGATGTTTCACCGGTCCTTCACCTCCATGATACTCTTGTGGCGGACCCGTTGCAGGTCGCTTCCGAACTGGGTTCCCACTTTTCTTCTGTTAGCTCTGGTCTTCATCTTCCCCAATCTTTCCTTCTTCGTAAACCTGTCCTTGAGTCTCGTCCTTTAGATTTCTGCACTCATCTTCAGCTTCCCTATAATGATCCCTTCTCTCTCTCTGAACTTCGTTCTGCCCTGGCCCTCTGCGGTTCAACGGCAGCGGGCTCCGATGGTATTCATTATGAGATGCTTCGCCATCTCCCTCCGAGCACGTCTCAGTATTTACTGAGTCTGTATAATCGGATCTGGGAGTCGTCGTCAGTCCCTGAGGACTGGCTCGATGCCGTTGTCCTCCCTGTTCGCAAACCGGGGTCTCTGGGTACTTCCCCTAAGGACTTTCGCCCTATTGCTCTCACAAGTTGTGTCTGCAAACTCTTTGAACGTATGGTTAACGTTCGTCTGATGTGGTTCCTGGAACACCATCACCTCCTCTCCCCTTCTCAATTTGGTTTCCGCAAGTGCCGCAGCACGACAGATGTCCTGGTGAACTTGGAGGTCTATATTCGTACTGCTTTTGCTGCGAAGACCTCCGTTGTTGCCGTCCTTTTTGACCTAGAAAAGGCTTACGACACCACTTGGCGTTATCATATCCTATCTCAACTTCATTCTTTTGGCCTTCGTGGTCATCTCCCTCTCTTTCTCCGCAGCTTCCTCTCTCGTCGTTCCTTTCGGGTGCGCCTTGGTACCGCTCTCTCTCCCTCTTTTCAGCAATACGAAGGTGTGCCCCAGGGTAGTGTTCTGAGCACTACTCTTTTTCTGGTTGCCCTCAATGGTCTTCTTTCCTCTCTTCCTTCTGGTGTCTTCTCCGCTCTCTATGTCGATGATCTTACCCTTTGTTGTCAGGGTGATGATTCGCCTCTCCTTCAACGCCGGCTTCAACTTGCAATTGATGCCGTGTCGTCTTGGGCCACAGGTCATGGCTTCAAGTTCTCTACTTCTAAGACTTGTGCCATGACTTTTACGCGGAAACGGGTTGTTCTTCGTCCCTCTTTGTCACTTTATGGTCATCCCCTTGAATACAAAGATTCCGCGAAGCTTTTGGGGTTATTCCTTGACACTCGTTTGTCTTGGTCTCCCCATATCTCTTACCTCCGTGTTGAGTGCTCTAAGGCCCTTACCCTCCTTCGGGTCTTGTCCCATACTTCTTGGGGGGCAGATAGGCGCACTCTCCTTGCTTTACATTCCTCTCTCGTCCTGTCTAAGCTCGATTATGGTTGCCCTGCTTACTCGTCTGCTTCTCCTTCTACTCTTCGCCGTCTTGATGCTTTGCACCATACTGGGTTGCGCCTCAGTTCTGGTGCCTTTCGTTCGACTCCCATCCTTAGCTTGTATGTTGACACTGGCTTCCTGTCTCTCCAGGACCGCCGTGATCGCTACTGTCTTCGCTATCTTGCGCGGTCCTTGCAACATCCTTCCTCTCGCCTCTGTCGTGCTTTAACTTTTACCCCTCCTGCGGTTCCTGTTCCTCTTCACCTCCTCCCTCTTTCTGTCCGGTTATCTCGCCTACAGGATTCTCTTTCCGTTCGTATTTCTGATGTTTCTCCTCGTGTTGTTCCTTCTTTGCCCCCGTGGAGGGTCCCTCTTCCGCGGTTTTGTACATCCTTGACTCGTATCACTAAAGCTTTTACCCCTCCTACGGTTCTAAAACGCCTTTTCCTCGAGCACTTTTCTTCTCACTCCCGCTCCGTTTCTGTCTTCACCGATGGGTCTAAGTCAGCGGACGGTGTTGGCTACTCTGTTGTTTTTCCTGATCGCACTTATATGTGTCGCTTGCCTCCGGAGACTAGCATCTTTACAGCGGAACTTTATGCTATTCTCTATGCTCTTCGTCTCCTGCTTTCTCGTTGTCAGTCTTCCTTTGTGGTTGTTGTTGACTCTCGTAGTGCCCTCATGGCTCTCGGGTGCTTTAATCCAGTTCATCCAGTAGTTGTCGAGATCCAGCATTGGCTGTTTCTCGTTCACAGTAAATTTAAGTCGGTTGAGTTTTGTTGGGTTCCCAGCCATATTGGCGTGTCTTTAAATGAGCGTGCGGATGCTGCCGCTAAGGAAGCTGTCCGCTCTTGTCCCATCTCTCGTAAAGGCATTCCGTATTCCGACTTTTACCCGGTTATCCATTCCTCAGTCCTTACCCGTTGGCAGGCTTCTTGGTTGTCTGTTACTGGTAACAAGCTACGTACTCTTAAATGTTGTGTTTCCTCGTGGCCGTCCTCCTTCCACCGTAACCGGCGGTGGGAAACAGCTCTGGCGAGGTTGCGTATTGGCCATACTCGCTTAACCCATGGTCACTTGATGGAGCGCCGCCCTGCTCCTTATTGTCCTAGTTGCATTGTCCCTCTTACGGTCGTGCATGTCCTTCTTGAATGTCCTGACTTCCAGGACGAGCGTGTGTCTTGCTTTCCGACCGCCCCTCGCGGTCACCTGTCCCTCGATAGAATTCTTGGTGACTCGGATACTTTTGATATCGTTCGCCTTATGCGTTTTTGTTCTCGTATTGGCATCCTTGGTGATATTTAGCGCCCTCTGATTATTTTGCGTATTTGATGGTGCTACATAGCCTTCCCGGTTTGGTGCCTTCTTTTGATAATTACTTACTTACTTGCTCGAATGCCTCCTTCAGCTGTTGCAGACGTCTGACATCAGGTACCTGCATAAAAATGTCATCAACATACCTGTAGTATACAGCAGGTTTCAAATCCATGTCAACCAAGACCCTCTGCTCTATGGTATCCATGTAGAAGTTTGCAAACAGGACACCTAGGGGAGAACCCATGGCGACCCCATCTAGAGTACTATACTCACCTAATTGTGCTTGCAGGGGTTGAGCTCTGGCTCTTTGGTCCCACCTCTCAACCAACTGATGTACAGATTCCTGAGCCTACTGGGCTCAGGAGAAGCCACTGTACTTGCTTATACATGTGCTCATCGGGACTCAAGAAGGGTGCCTCTTAAGGCATCCTCTTTATGCAAGGGAGTTTAAAGCGGCAATGGATGGAATTTACAAAATATGTATTGTTTTATACAATTGATTTTGTAGGTTGCTTCAGGAAGGCAACATCAAAATGGGGGTGGAGAACCAATAATTTCTGTATCTAGATAACCTGAGAATCTGGAAAATTGGGATCCAGATAATGGGTGTCCTGTGGCTACAGTACTCTACTATTAACCACATTATATATATATTACAGTACTGTGCTGTTTTTGTGGCTTTCCCCACAGCAAAAAAATAAACACAAAGCCAAAATTAATATTTGAAATTTTCTCATTTAAGTAATAAACTGTACAGTATTTACATTTTCAGATGAATAAAATTATTATATTATTATATTATTATTATATTATAACATCTAGGAGGGTATGAACAATAAAGGGTAAATGATAAACAATATTTTTAAAATTCTTTACTTTCATAATAAAATAAATAGACATGCATCCATTATGCTCTTCCCCTCAATACAGTACAATATGTACTTTTACCGACATAAGACGCACACACACTCACACCTGTTAATACCATTAAATATATCTACTCAACCTGCTGTAATCCCAGATCACAGCTCTTGCATTTTAAATATGCCATTTATATATTACATTAAATATTGTTTCTGCTTTTATATTGTAAAGTAATAATTTAAAGCAGAAACAATATTTAAAGTAAAATTTAAAATTTATAAGATATGAAAAGTCAGTGAACAGATGCACAGAACAAAATATAAAAGGCCCATTGGAGCTTAACATGGCTAATATATATTTATTGATTAGAAAAAAATTATAATGTACCAATCCTCCTATAAAGTAAGAATGTAATTAAACCCATCCTCCTATAAAGTAAGAATGTAATTAAACCCATCCTCCTATAAAGTAAGAATGTAATTAAACCCATCCTCCTATAAAGTAAGAATGTAATTAAACCCATCCTCCTATAAAGTAAGAATGTAATTAAGTCTAATTACACATTATTCAAAATAAGACCAGAATGGGAATTTGCATTTAAAATTATATTCATTATATATCCAGGGATGAAGCCCCCCAAAAATTTTTGAAGCAAGTCATTCTGGCTGCTAGTTATTCAAAGGCCACAAAACAGTTGCAAGTTAAACTCTAATGTTGAGGTCAATAAGGAAAGTGGATCAGAAGAAAAATTAAGACAACAATCAGGGTGTTGGACTGTGCATAATTCCAATGAAACCTCTTTAACCCTTGCCCGGTCCCACAAGGGCACAACTTTGGTTATGTTCTGAGACATATAAACACACTTTTGCTCCCAGAATTATGGCATTCAGTATGGTATATATTTTGGAGCATTTTTTCTTATAAATTCTCAGGATAAAATATTATCTATAAAATATTATCACAATTGCCTTTGTATATAAATGTATACAAACAGTATATATATAACGTCTAACCTTGAGTAAAACTATTAGACACTGAATTGTTAGATTTCAACCAAATTAATGTCAACTACAGTAGTACGTTTTTGTACTAATGGCTTAATTAACTATGCATCAATGTAACTACCAGTACTAGTTTGACTACTATCATGTTCTCTCTATATTTTTAAATATACAGTGGTACCATCATTTACAAATTTAATTCACTCGCAAAACCAGCTTTTAACCCGAAACAAATTTTCCCACAAGAAATAATGTAATTTGAATTAATCTATTCCACTCTCCCAAAAATATTAACTTCAAAATACATTTCATACAAAATTAACAAATATTTTGTACTATAGTATGTACAAGTTAATAGCTTACCTTTATTGAAGACTTGTTGGCGTATGGAAGACTGTGAGGAGGGGGGGGGGGAAGGAGGAGAGGTGTTTGTGCTTTGAAGGGGAGTGCCCTTCCATTTTAACATCAGGCAGTGATGACTTCTCTAGGGTACTCTCTCTCTCCTACATTTTGCCTGCATACCACTAGGACCTGATTGTGGCTCACTGCTTGTTTTTCTCACTAAGAACCTTTCCAGACTTGTTTTCCCTGTCTTAACACTTGTCTGTAGTGAGACATCCCATTGTCATTTAAAAAGGTTAATGCAACGGCCTGCTACAGCTTTATCTGGGCAAGTCTTTTCACCCAAACTTTGCAGGTCTTCATACTTCACACATTTTCTTAATGAGGAAGGAACATCCTCTACTCAAACTCTTTAGCCTTTCTCACAGGCTCTTCTCAGTGCAAGTAGGAGGCAGATGATTGTACCCGAGCCAGCTTCAAGGATTCTTCTGCAAATATTGCATGTGCTCATCAAAAGTCTAATATTTGAAGATTTAAAAGCCTAAAAGTCTACATGCTCATGTTCATCTCTTCAAAGTGGAGTAACCAATGGGAAGCATCAATGGTTATAAGCACAGACAGGAGCTGAAGAGAGTAATAATCCACCATTATAAATACAGTAATAGCAAATTTAGAAATGTCATTTTGAACAATAAAGATGCACACGCTTTAATATAATACTGTATTTGTTAACTGAGAATGCATACTTAATATATGCAATCAATAGTTAAAACAATATAAAGTAATGATAGTGTCGTAGTAGTCTGGGATGCCAGAGTTTGAATTATCAAGTCAAGGTGGCAAGCCTGGAAGACTTCTTAGCACTGTCTGTGGCACTAAACAGAGTTAGAGATAAGCAGAATTAAAGGATGATTATTTAAACCTCTGTATAAACAGAGTTAAATAAGAATCTGCATGCAAGCTTACAAATTACTGATGTGTAGAAATTAAATAATAAATTTTTGATTTGCAATACTATATTGTATTATACAAATTTAGATGAATAAAAATAAACAAATGTTAAACAGAAGTATGGATTGTAAATAAGGTATTAATTATTGGAATGTGTGGCCAAGATGTACACTAAGACAGGTACAAATGAGAGTGGAAGAAATAGTAACTGGTAAAAAAGATGCATTTTATTGTAGAAGAATTAGTTGAAGTCTTGTTGATGAATACACTGCATGAATAAAAAAAAAAAACAATGAGGAATTAAAATAATACAATATGAAATTTACAATGCTGTACAGTAGTCCTTAACATATATTGTAGCAGGTTAAGGATAAATTATTGTACGTTGCCCAGTCACACCCATTACACTAAGTTTCAATTAATTTTTTAATAAAATTTGATGCACCTATCCAAACTCAGATGGACGAGGCAGACTTACAAGAATAAGCTCTATTAAATACAATGTTTGATGTGCTTGTCCCTACGAGTAAAAGTAAATACATTTTGGAGCAGAGGCAAGAGCTAAATGCTAAACCATGGGCATCATCACCAGTATTAAGGCACTACAGGGAGGAAGAAACTCCCGCACCAACAGTAAGAAAAATATATATGGTGAACAGAAATAGGTAGTTTTCACAGATATTGTATATCCTAATTGCAATACGAAGCTGGTTTTATTTAGTGCACTTCACAATATTATTGGGGGGAGGGGGGGGGGGGGATTACAGTATGTGCACATGGTTTGTCTTCCGGTCACTGACCTTGAAGTTGTGGCTATTTTGCTAGTCTCACACAGGAGGCCAACTGCTGTACGTTACTTCAACTGCTTCAACCAAGATGACAAATTTATTTGAAAACCAATGCAAAATTTACCAAACCTGCGTACTGTATATCTTACAAAGGTAATGCTTATTTTACCCGATCCCAACTTTCACTGTCTAAAAAGTCATAACAGTAGCAATTTTACACAAAAATATAATTATTACTGTATACTGCACATTAGTCATCATGTTAGCGTGTTATATAGCTATTATGCACTCCAGTTCTTAAATGTACTTCAACTCATTAGGTCAACATGGTTTTTTTCAGTTTTTTATATCAGAACAAAGACAATTTGTAATTACTACAGTACAGTACTGTGCTTAATAAAACAACAAAGGAAAATTATAATTTGCAGATGAGTCACAATAATGTGGCTGAAAAATATTGACCAAACCACACACTAAAAGTGAAGACGACGACATTTTGGTCCATCCTGGACCATTATCAAATATTGTCTTGACAATTGACTTGATAATAGTCCAGAACGGACCGAAACGTCATTGTCTGTTCACTTTCTAGTGTGTGGTTTGCTCAACAAATTAAAATTCATTGCATTTTTCCACATCAATAATAAAATACTGCAGGATTCTACAGTTTATGTAGAAAAACAGCTCTCAATCATCCTTATAGTATCTGGAGTTAATAGTTTTTGCTGCCTGTGGTTCAACTTCAAGTAATGAACACATTTTATTTTCAAAAGTACCATCACTAGTTAACCAATGTAAAGTGTAAGCCTTAGCTAATCCTTATGTAGACTATCTTCATTATCATGAGTAATTATAATTCAACAATTCCTCCTCAATTCATATAAATTTGTTCTGAAATACCTTATCAAAAACTCACAACTTTCAATTTCCTGCCTGGTCTTCTTCGGCAGCAAGCATTTCAGGTTCCAAGCACACAATATGGTCTGTGTTTGACGGAGTGTAACACAGGAGAGGATCGGTACTCTGACGTTTAAATTCCTCGAGGTCTCTGGCACTGCACAGAGGGGTTGGAATCTGAAAGTCAAATACTGTATTTTAAGATGCTTGTCTATATTATAATGGGGAGTGGGCTCACCTATTATAATGGGGCTTACATATGATAATGGGAAATTGGGCTCACATATGATAATTCTCATGTTATAGTGCATATAATGGGCTCATGTGCACTGTGTTAAATGCATGTCGCAGCCTCACATTAAATATGCTGTATTGATGGCTTTGTGACCTGAAAATTGTAATGTTATAAAAAATCTAAATTAATGGCTGCCTGTGTGTCCAAGACTTCACATGATTTGTGAAGCCATCCTTATAAGAAGAGAATGTGGAGGAATGTGTTGCTTTAACAACCTGTTAACCAAATGATCTGGATCTTTTCCAGTTGGCTTCTTGGTCAACTTGTTAAAGTCCCAATTGCATCACATGATGGTAGCCACTGCCTACCAGGATGAAGCCCCAATGCTAAAAACTATTTGATTATTAATATAAAGTATGACTTGGGGGAAAGGTTCAATTATTAAGGAAGAAAATATTAATACCCAGTAACTAAAATGATGAACATTTACCTCTCTTGTTTTGTTGAATTCCCTAAAATCAACAACATAGTTGTCTGAGGCCTTGTCGAAATATACCAAGTTCTCGAATCTATGTCCCCATAAGACATCAGATGGCTGATATGAGTAGCGAGCCTGCATAGTGTTGCCTGTAGACTCGGTTGTACCCTCTAGGTAAACCACAAGTTCAAATCTGAAATATGAGCCATGATAATGAGAAATTAATATTACCAGACTTTACTCTTGATCCGCAACTCCGTAAGGCTTGCAAAGGCAAGCAGAATGATTACGAGACAGTAAATGTACACAGGGCCACAGGCAACACATGAGTACGAAAGTGAGAACTAAATAAAATCAAAATAGTTTGATGTAGATCTCTCTTGAGAATTTACTTGTATTATCACATCAAAATTACAGTATACCTGTTCATCATCATTACACTTTTAACAATAATATTTGATTAGTGAACTGTGCAAGCAGCAGTACCATTTACACTAATGTTTGCTCATTTTCACTTAGTAATCTACATACAAGCAATCCTTATACAGTAATTTGAATTGCAGTAATTCGCTTTGGTCAATCACCCAAGTACTACTGTGACCAAAGCAATTAAGTTAGCACATATTTTTCTAATTACTGTACATGTCATTGGTTATGCACAAATGGCACAATTTCTTGGTTTGTGGGGGCAAGACCATAGCAAACATGACATTATCCCAACCACGAAGGTAGGCCTTCATGGTTGGGATACACACTGATGCATAGAGCGCGGAGGAAGAGAGCCGGGAACACTTTTCTTAACAGGAGGAGGATGGTAGGAAAAGAAGTGAATGTACATACCACTATGCATGGGTTTCTTTTTTCCCTGCTTTCTTATCCTACCGTCCTCCTCTTGTTAAGAAAAGTGTTCTCGTCTCTCTCTCTCGTCCTCCGCGCATCAGTGACCCTCAGTTTCTCGATTCTGAAATTTCCTTAATTTACAAATCTTTCTGTTGCCTTGGTTACCCCTTACATTTTATCAACTGTGCCTACTCTCAAGCTAAACAAAATTTCTTTCATCCCAAACCCATTTCCAACACTACTTGTACTGTGCTCTGCCTTCCCTTCATATCTTAACTAAAAAAATCTCGCTAATACACTTCGTCCTCTAAACATAAAGCTCATTTTTTGACAAACTAACACTCTTTGTAATAATCTGGTTCACACTGCTGCTCCTGCTTCTATTACTGTTGGTGTCTACTCTATTTCCTGTTCATCTTGTCCTCTCCCAATACTTTGGGAAACTGGACATACACTAAATGACAGACTTAAAGAACACAAAAGAAGTGTCAAGTCTGCAGACACAAACAATGCTTTCTACTGTCGTTTTAGGGATTCTAATCATTCCTAAAGTCCCTTGTGGATTTGTTCATTCTAATCATCCTACTGACTGGTCTTCTAAAATAATCTTTCCTGTCTCTACTCTTCACAGTCGCGGTCTAATCAAATCAGCTCCGATACAAAACATGCCCAACATGAACTATAGTCCTGGCTTTGTTTTGACTCTTCCCTTTCACAGTACATACAGTACTCAAATGCTTTAACCTTCTTAACAAACGTGTCCTGTCATAAGCCTCCCCCCCCCATTTTTATCTCTCTGTTTACTCCTACTGTATTCTTATGTTCCCATTCTTATATTCAATTATTACACCCATCCCATCTGTACCATTCTTGTTTTTACTTTTCACCTTGTTCATACCTTCCTCTAGGATTTACCTCTTACCTGCTCCTAGCCTCACTTTTGCCTTACTTAATGCCCATGCCTCCCATGCTCTCATCACAATTGACTTGATAATGGTCCAGGACAGACCAAAATGTTACGTCTCCTCATCTTCTGGTGTATGGTTTAATCATCAAGAGGAGGATGGGTCCAATTCAGATGCAGTGTGCTGGTTTCACAGCAGGTACTGAATCAAGAGTTCTTGAATCACACAAAGACAACTAGAAAATGGAACTTAGTGCTGGAAAAAAGGTTGGAGAAACTAGGCTACAAACAGGCTACAAACAGAATAATGTACTCAGGAGAATGGTAGAAATGTTCAGCTCTTTATCAGGAAGAGGGGAACACAGTGTCTTGAGAGAAAATGGATTTATGGACCAACAAACCTCTAAGGCCAGAATCTAATTCTGTCTTTCAGAAACCCCCAATTTCCCCTCCCTCCAACCATCTCTCTGGCAGATAGGAAAAGACCAGAGAGGGTTATTTTGAGATGATTTCGGGGCGTAGTGTCCCCGTGGCCCGGTCCTCAACCAGGCCTCCTTTTTGTTACGCAGCCCGTAGCAGCTGTCTAACTTCCAGGTACCTATTTACTGCTAGGTAACAGGGTCATCACAGTGAAAGAAACTGCCCATTTGTTTCCACCTCCACCAGGGATCGAACCCAGAACCTCAGGACTACGAATCTGAAGTGCTGTCCACTCGGCTGTCAGGCCCCCTAGGGTGCCTACATCCTAGAAACCAAATGGCCAGCAGAATTAGTAACACACCCCCTGGCCAAACTTGACTGTCCCCAAACCCACATTCACCAAAAGGCATGAATCATGTGGAATACTTGTTATATGCTCCCTCTGACTTCCATACTCAAGCAACAGGGGACCTGAGCAACTCTCCAGAGGAACTGTTTCCCCAAGGGGTGGTGGGATAGTGTGTGGAGTTCAACTAGCAGACCTGTGCAATCAGGTATTTCACATGCATCCGGCTTCTTGGCTTCATGGGGTGTCTGCCTCCTCAGCAGGCTGTCTACAACTCTTCATTAATGATAAATGAGCTCACAGCTAGTGCACACTGTACTCAACTCGCCCATCACACCTCATGGAACCGCACAAGCATATATATGGAAAGCTAGCAGTGGCGGCTCACCCATAGGAGTTGCCAAGCTGCAGTCCTCCCAGACACACTCACTACCACGTGTATCACTACATCAACCTCACACTAGAATAATAAGCAACTAACAAATGCATCATAAAAGGTCTTTATATGGTATTTTCAATATGTTTATGACCAATTTTTGACAAATTTAATTAAAACGAGACAAAAATAGAAGTTTCATGCTGTACAATAGTGAAGGATTTATCGGCACTACATCTGACAATGTTGAGTTGCAGTGACTCGGTCCCTGGTTTCTATTTTTCCATGAGGTGCCATCTTCTCCATCTTTTGAGTTGTGGTTTGGTAATCATTTTTCAGCCACGTTATTGTGACTCGTCATCTGCATCTTATCACTAAAGCTAGGATACCCCCCAACTTCTTAAAGGCTTAATAAGGCACCTCTGCCATGACATTACATTAACAGTGTTATTGCATGATCTCACAAATGTCTTATACAATCAGGCTGAGGTCCAGAATCGACAATTCCAAAATGACATCCGCTGTCTCATAGAGTCTGCAAAAAATGTGCACAAGCCTAGATCCTCCATCAGATATGTTCCACAGTGAACAGGAGCTACTTATAACTCAACCTCTACAGGGTCAATCAATAAAGAACAAAGCCAGGAGGGACACACACATAGTTAATGAAATGTAAAATAATTAAAAGAAAACGGGTTATACATTACATTGTTGGTTTCTTCCCAAAATTAATTTAAATGCCCAGTTGGCTCTCTTCAGAAAGATATAGATGCTTTGGAGAAATTTTAACACTGGTCAACAAAAGTCATTCCAGAACCAAGTTGACTCATACTAGGTAAGGTTGAGGTCCACAGGACTAACACTGCAAACCAAACATGACACGAGAGGCCTGATCTCATCAAAACTTAAAATCCTGAACAATTTGGAGGATATTGATCCAAACAACTTCAAAAGGTCAGATGTAACACAAACAAGACATAACAGTTTGAAGTAACAGAAGTAACTTGACTAAACATATCCTTGGCATCAATCACTTGACTGTCCCCCATGCCCTTCTTGCCCTGAAGAGTTGTCATGACATGCGGGAAGTCTCTGCCGCTCCACTTTTGTTGCTTAATGCACGAGTTACTACTGTACTCACTCACTCAGATGTTTACTACAGACTTGACAAAATGCTGAATACCTGCCTGATAACTGCACATATGCAAATGACTTTATGAGAACCCCAAATCCTCACTGTGCCTCATCATGCGACCCTGAGTGCCTCTTACCACAAGTTCCACTAAACACTCGTAGCTGGATACCAGCTTCTCCTTCCAGAGGACTATCACTAACAATCACTGGAACTGTCTCTGCATACTTGGGCTATTGCACTGCCCAATTCCCAACTGCTATGGAATGTCGCAAAATCATAACTTCTCGTTGGCCACACTAATGTTTATCAGGTGTAGCAAGGCTTTCACACTGCTCTACTACCTGTCTCATTGTCTTTCACTGGGGTATCAAAGTCAGGGTTGCTTTTGCATGTAACCACTTCATTGCACTTCTTACCTCAGCAAATACCAGACCTTCTGAGTTGGTAATGTCCTTGAGAATGTGGTACAGAGTAAGCTGAAGAGTGGCCCTTCACATAGGTCCTTTGCATGGTAGAGGCTCTTCAGTTCTGATATCACTCTGGTCCCTGACCATTGGTTTTCCTCACTGGCGCTCTTCAGCTTGCAATTTCTCGGAGAAAACATATAAGTAACCTCTCCAAGGTTAACCAGGCTTCTCCTTGGGATAGAGCAAGGTCTGTAGAACCCGCCCTCCACCGAATCTCTGGGCACAATGTCGCCTGCCCCAATGTGAAACCAGCCTGAGCTTGCTCATTTATGAGCAAACCTTGGGCTACTTGTTGATTGGTTACTTCAAGCAACTGCAACCAATTATTTTCCCTCTTTTCATCCTGCTCTCATCATCTATACCTCCATCTCTTTAGGCACCAAGATCCTCTCAGCAGCAACATCAACTGCCATCTTGGAATATGTCATTAGGCTTCTCCCGCCCCCCCCCCATCAAAACAAAGTTTGAAATTCTCAAGAAAGTGCTGCAATTTACAGCCTTCCCATATCAAATAAAACATTCTCTGGGCTGTCCAATATGTACAAGGAGCTGGAAAAATTGCTCGACACTGGGAAAGGTACTAAATGAGACGATGATTGCAACAAGCTGCAATAAAAAAGCTATTTCAGTAAATAGGTGAAGCATGAAGATGGCCAATGCCAACACAAACAGGTGGGAGACATGTGGAAAGTGGAGGCAGACAACTGCCTAATGAGCTTAACTCTTCAACGACGCAAAATAGAAGCAGGGAAGTGAAAAATATTGGAATTATGTAAAAATTACTTAAAAATATTAAACAAATCTCCAACATATTGGTTTCAGCATTGTGAAAATTTCATCAAAATATTTTCAGAAATTGATTTTAGACAAATTTTTTTAAAAAGAAGGTTTTGTTGATAAGGAGAACACCTATGCTTAAAGAAGAAGAAAAGTAGTAAGAAGTGTCCACAAAGTGAACATGCAGCTGGTGCTTTATAGCATTGCCGAGTAATGCTATAAAGGCATAATAACAAATAATAATGATTAATTATGTTATTATGCTCTATATTGTTATATAAATATATTGCCCAATGTTAATATCTGTTACTTTCATCAATGTCAAAAAAATATATATTTTTTTTTGGGGGGGGGGGGTTGCATACCCATCCCTAACTCTGTGAAGATAGAATGAAATTTGTCAACAAATCGGTCACAACTCGCAGAACCTGGGACTTTGTATTTTCTTTTGCTGATTTTTTTCACAGATTTCAAACCATTTTCTTTGTCTCTTTAGGTTGTTTTCATGATTAGGGACCAGATTACACTTTTTTCACCTATATAAAGTACTGTATACCCTAAATATATCCCTGAAATCATTATAATTATCCCCTATATTTATTTTTAGGGGGGGGGGGTTATCTTGAGGTTATCTTGAGATGATTTCGGGGCTTTTTAGTGTCCCCGCGGCCCGGTCCTCGACCAGGCCTCCACCCCCAGGAAGCAGCCCGTGACAGCTGACTAACTCCCAGGTACCTATTTACTGCTAGGTAACAGGGGCATTCAGGGTGAAAGAAACTTTGCCCATTTGTTTCTGCCTCGTGCGGGAATCGAACCCGCGCCACAGAATTACGAGTCCTGCGCGCTATCCACCAGGCTACCAGGCCCCTGGGGGTATTTTTCTTGATTTCATTTCAACACATATTGACCTACAACTTTCCCATATTTGAGTACAAATGCCAAACAATGTTTATTAAAACATACAAGTAAGTTAATGAATTAGAACTACTAGAGTCAGATAAAAAAAAAAAAATCCAGTTTCTGAAAAATTCTCACCATTTTCACATATACAGGCTGTAGTGTACACAGCTGTCTGTTCTACAATCCCTATAAAATGGATTTTTCATAAACCCTTAACGTTTGGAATTACAGTACATGTATATATTTTTTTTTCTTCTAAATTTGCCGGATATTTCAAATGCCATATTGACAATTTTTTTTTCCAAGTAAACTACAGTATACTGAAAACCTATATTCTAATTTGATGAAAATGAAGATCATATGCTAATTCTGAGAGCATAATAACACCAAATGAACAATTGGCGATACAGTACTGTAATTTATTTTTTAACCGATTTAAAAATCTGAAGTTTTCAATATTCAGTTTTAAAAATATTTTTGATTTTCTTGTTTGTCAAGTTACATTGGAGATCATTTAGACAAAGTTGGAGCATTTCATAGTTGATTATGCACAAAAAATTGGAAAATGTTTGTGCAAGTTTGAGAAACTGATGTTATGTCCAATCATATATGTATGTTTGCACCGTTTAAAGGCTAATGGCCAATGTGGTACAAGGAATTAGTGGCTTTATTTAGTATGCAACCCCTTTACCTTCAAATATATACTGTATCTATTATGTTCTATATGTATATTTTATTATTATAGGCAGTCATGTGTGTTATTGTGCTTATATTTTCTGACGAGCTTAGCCTGGTGGATAGCGCGCAGGACTCGTAATTCTGTGGTGCGGGTTCGATTCCCGCACGAGGCAGAAACAAATAGGGCAAAGTTTCTTTCACCCTGAATGCCCCTGTTACCTAGCAGTAAATAGGTACCTGGGAGTTAGTCAGCTGTCACGGGCTGCTTCCTGGGGGTGGAGGCCTGGTCGAGGACCGGGCCGCGAGGGACACTAAAAAGCCCCGAAATCATCTCAAGATAACCTCAAGATAACCTCCCCATCATTGTGGTTAATCACTTATTCCGTATTCTCCTAATTGCTTCGCTGAAGTGTGCCAGATTCTGGTCCTGGCTTCCAGTAGGCTATGGAAGGTTCTCAAAGGCTTGGCGTGTTGAGCTAAGGCTTCATATCAGAGTTAAGCTCAGGGAGCCATCGAGAGGTCCCTTCCCAGAAATTAAAACAGTCATTAAAAGTTACAATACTTAATGTTATAAAGATTATAAGACTGCACCATAAGCACAGCTCTCATTCTATGACTATACTTGGGAAAATACACACAAAAAACATTAACCAGACATATTAATTAGGCAAAAAGGTTGAAACAAAAATAATTTCTTACTTTTCATTCATAAGATCCAGAGCAGACATATTAAAGAATGGTGAATTTTCATCAATAATGTGAACAATTGTCATTGGCCATATGAAGAAGAGGTTTTCTGAGCCATCATCATTTCCCACTTTCACATCATACTGATGATAAGGAATCTCTTCTCCCTCTTCAGTCCTCCTTTTACGCAAAACCTGAGGGAAATAAAATAAGAGTAAAAATAATTTTTTTTAGAAAGAGTGGCATTGTTACAGTACAGAGTAAAAAAAAAAAAAAAAAAAAAAAAAAAAAAAAAAAAAAAAAATAAAAAAGAGAGAGAAAGAGAGAGAGAGAGTGTGAGTGAGTGAGAGAGAGTGTGAGAGAGAGTGTGAGAGAGAGAGTGAGAGAGAGAGTGAGAGAGTGAGAGAGTGAGAGAGTGAGAGAGAGAGAGAGAGAGAGAGAGAGAGAGAGAGAGAGAGAGAGTGAGAGAGTGAGAGAGTGAGAGAGTGAGAGAGTGAGAGAGTGAGAGAGAGAGTGAGTGAGTGAGTGAGTGAGTGAGTGAGTGAGTGAGTGAGTGAGTGAGTGAGTGAGTGAGTGAGTGAGTGAGTGAGTGTGTGTGTGTGCACAAAATAAATACAGTATCATTGCACTCCAACTCCCAACCCATACCCAAGTACAGTCGGGTTTGTTTTCGACTCACAATCGAGAATTCTGGGATCGAATCCCGAGCGGGACAAATGGTTGACCACATTTCCTATCACCTAATGCACCTGTTCACCTAGCAGTAAGTAGATACCCAGGAGTTAGTCAGCTTGTTGTGGGGTAGCATCCTAGGAAGAGTCAGTAATTCGACCTTGGAGGGAGGGAGGGGACATTGATACAAGCCTATACAAATCCTGTATGTCCTCCTAACAATGAATTATTATTATTATTATTTAACCAAAAAAACAGATAGGTATAAATTAAAACAAACCTGAGCTTTTACACTGGCTCCAATGATAAAGGATTTTCTCATGTCGCCAACACGGAACATGACGCACAGTTTACTATCACGGAGACAGATACAGGCATTGCGGGAGAACAAGATGGTGTTGCTTCGTTGTTTGGGGCGTGTTAGTTTGGCAAAGACTACGCCCACCATGAAGGCCTGCAATATGACACCAGTGATGCTTTGAATGCACATTAAAAAAACTGCCTCTGGACATTCCTCTGTGGCGTATCTGAAATATGAAAAATTGTGTATTAATTGACATAATTAACTGAAGGATATGGTTCCTTTTACCAATCCTTAATCATTTTACTGCAATGCTGGAGCTTTTACTTTTATACTTTTCAAAATATTCAAAACATTTCACAGCATAATGTTAAAAATCCAATTGACATCAAAATCCTGCTTTTGTCAAAAGATCACAAAATTTATACTATACTGTATTGAAAGATTATAAATACGCAATTAAAAGCTGTTCATTGAGGTAAATATTGATAATTAACAAGTTTAACTACATTTCAATGGGTTAAAGTTGACTGAAAGAAGTTAAGAAGTACATGGCAGTAAGTAAATTATGGAAGTAGAGTTGAGTTATCACATACTGACAATAATTCACCTGGAATGCATGTTGTCTGACCACACCTAGTTGTAATAATCTGAATTACAAAATCTTGGTTATGCAAATGATCAAGGCTTTATATGTTCTACTGTACACAAATATAAAATGGTAATGGAATTCACAGTCACATCATTAAATTAACATTTTTCATTTTATTCTTGGCACTTAACTGTATTGAGTAATTTATGTCATTCAATTTCTTCCCTTATAGAGCTTCCACATTTTGTGCTGTGTATGTATGTGTGTGTGTGTGTGTGTTATATACAGGGAAGACACCATGCACTGGATGAGGTGGTAATTACCTAACTTTATTCCTCAATACTGCGACTGTTTTGAAACTTCTTAGATGGATGTCGTAGAACCCATGTACATCACACAAGATATATATATTATATATTCCCAAATCCAGACTAAATCATGTAAACATACCATACAAATAAAGGAACCCAATAAAATTATCTCCCTTTCTAAGGAAGTATACAACTGCTCAACATTTACTTTATTCAAAATTATAACAAAGTACCTAATTCCCCCACCACTGTATCCTCATTGTTCTCATCTATTGCCTTTGAACTTGCCTAGTAATTAACTTCATCAATATAATTTCTCATTTTAATACCCTAACCTATTAATACAGCAATTGTGTTAAATTTTCTTATTACAGAATATACCTGCCACTACTACTATTTTTTAAGATTGATCGTTTCACCTTGTAATTCAGATTCACTGCATATCGTGTGCTAGATTTAATACCTGGCCTGAATTGTTGTGTGTGTTAGTGGCATTGCAAGAATGGTCCCTTTCCAGGGAACATAGGATTATGGACTTGCCCAAAATGCTACGCGTACTAGTGGCTGTACAAGAATGTAAAAACTCTTGTACTGTATATATCAATAAATATCAATAAATAATAAATAAAAAAAAAAAGAATGTACTGTACCACTTAATCACCAAAACACACACTTTCACAATACATTGCTCCTTCTCGTATATTACCGGGCGTATACTGTACCTGGAAAAGGTTCTTGGAGTTGTTCTACTCCCAGAGCCCAGCCTGAGGTTATCACAAGTCAGGCTCGACTTGTGATAACTTGGTCCAACAGGCTGTTGCTTGGAGCGACTCGTAGGCCCACATATGCACTACAGCCTGGTTGGTCTGGCACTTCTTGCAAGAACTTATCAAAGTGCTTCTTGAATACATCCCCCTTTGTTCCGGCAATATTTCTAAAGCTTGCTGGGAGGGGGTTGAACAGTTGTGGACCTCTGATGTTCAGGCAGTGTTCTCCGACTGTGAACAGCACCTCTACTCTTCACTGGTTCTATACTGCATTTTCTTCCGTATCTTTCGCTCTGGTATATTGTAATTCTACTGTGCAAATTTGGGACCTGGCCTTCAAGTATCTTCCATGTATATGTTATTTTATATCTTTCTCATCTCCTTTCCAAAGAGTACATTTTGAGAGCTTTGAGACGGTCCCAATAATTTAGATGTTTTATCGTTTTTATGTGTGCCGTATTTGTTCTCTGTATTCCCTCTAATTCAGAAATCTCTCCTGCTCTGAAAGGGAAAGCGAGTACTGAGTATTACTCAAGATGGGACAGCATCTGTGATTTAAATAGTACTTATTAGCATTGCTGTGGGGGTCTCATAATCCATCCTATCATTTTCCTGGCCACCGTTATATTTGCTTGGTTATGTTCACTAAATATCAGGTCATCAGACAACATAATTCCCAGATCTTTTACATGCTGCTTTCCTTCTATGAGTAGGTCTATGTCCTGTATCCTGTGTTTCGTATACATTCCTCGTTTCCACCATACCTAAGTACTGTACCTGGAACTTGTCCCTGTTAAACATGTTATTTTCAGTTAAACATGTTATTTTCTCCAGCAATGGTTCGTCTAGTTTTGCTAGTGGAACTGGTGCTGGGGAGTGTGGTAGTTTTCTATGGAGTTGAGGGGGGGTAGGGGGTAGTATGTGCGCGCCTGATGATGAATTGTAGTCCAGTCTTGGGCATTTCTCCCTCCCTATCCATACTCTTGCAACGTTTCTGTCTGCCTATTCCTCTCTTGCATGTTCTACTTATTTTCTGTCTGTCTAAAAAAACTTCCAGGGTTACTATATTGGACCTCTCACGTAGAAATCAGGGCATTGAAGATCATAGCATTTTCTCTCATTAATTAAGTTTGTATAGGGTGAAAATGTCTGCACTTTTTTCGAAAATTATATTTACCCCTCCCTAATATGTTTCTGGAGATTTGGGATGCGTGAATGTGCATTCTGTGCCTGTGGACTCTTATTTGCACATTCCTTTTGCATAATATTTGCAAATATTTTATTTGTGATTTTATTCTGATTCACAATAATGCACCTTATTTTTGCATAATATTTGCAATTATTTTATTTGTGATTTTATTCTAATTGTTTATACTTGTGCATGCCTTGGCAACCTTTGTTTTGGAGTAATCTGTTGTTTGTCCTAACTTTTTCGTTTCTGCATTCTCTCAGCATTACTCTCATCTTTCTCATTTTTGCTCTCAGCTTTCTCATTTGTGCTCTCATCTCTCTCATTTTTAGTCTCATTATTCACATTACAGGTTGGCTCTTCAATATTGCCATCGTTTTTGTTTACCTCGACACAATGTCCTTCCACATTGCTTATTTGGAAGCTCTCTAAACTATTAGTCCCTGGGTTGTGTTCTGTGTTAGTTATTGTTTTTACACAATCTGCATACATTTCTGGTAGTTTTTTGTGAATGGTAGCCTATGTGCTTCAGGATTGTCATTCATTAGTTTGGTGATGTTTTCCCATATCAGTCCGATTGTTTGCATAGTGTGTAGGTAATTCTGTACAACTCGGGTGAAATCTTGTGTTACAAATATTATATTTTATACAGAGTAATCAAACTAACGTGACTGCATCAACGAGAAAATCCGTAGGAGCCGTGATGAGGTTTCAAACCTACTCCAGGTTGCAATTATTTTTTTTACCATGTCATGGTCTAGTCGCTAGCGCGCGCGTGTGCGTGCGTGCGTGTGTCGGGGGGGGGGGGGGGGGGCAACCCCCACTGCATTGGTTTGAACTCTCATCACAGCTCCTATGGATTTTCCCATTATATTTTATTTTATTTTATATTATTTTACAACAAAACGGGTTCCAGATTTGTTGTATGGTTACTTGTTCTTGAAGTAAACAAAAGTAGTAATGTAAGTGATCAAACACAAGCCATTTACAGTATATATGCCATGTAAAATTTATAGACTTCATACATTTGTTCAATAACATAATTGGATTCCAATCAAAATTATACCAAAAACTGTGTCAAAGAAATACACTGATGTATTTGAAATACCACCATTAATAAGAAATGTGTACTACCTGAAACCATAGCCTATTGTGTGTTGGGTCTCGATTGAGTAAAGAAAGCTGCCGGTGAAGCCCCGGACATTCTGTACACAGGGCGTGTGGTCCAGGATTTCTTGATCATCTCCATGCACTTTGATGATCATGTACCAGATGAAAGCAAAAATTAGCCAACTGCAAAAGGAAATTATTAGTGTTAAACACAAAAAAACAAAACAATTAAAGCAATGACTGTAGTTCTTTAATTGAGATAGGCCTATATAAAAAAAATATTGGAAGTACAGTATTATCTTGTAATTTGAAAGAAAAGTGTTCTAAGATTGGTATATCTGTAACTTAGCATACTTACCCTCAGAAATGGCATGTTAAGCAAAATGTGCACAAATTAATAAAATAATTCAAGCTAAGTACGGTGTGTGCTCACAAAACCAAGGGCTTCACATT
This sequence comes from Procambarus clarkii, assembly GCF_040958095.1. NCBI lineage: Eukaryota > Metazoa > Arthropoda > Malacostraca > Decapoda > Cambaridae > Procambarus > Procambarus clarkii. The sequence goes on from NC_091240.1 coordinate 296,007, forward strand.
ACTGAAAATGAAAATCATTAAGCATATTTTTCTACTTAAAACTTAACTTTGAATATACTAATGCTAAAACAATTACTCTCCTTCACCCTCTTGCAACATTACATGTGGTATGACAGTTCTTCAGCTCGTAGGCCTGTTACCAGCCTATAAACTTGACTGTTCTGACAACGTCTACTATAGTAGTAGGCATCAGTCTTGAGAGTTGTTGTTAAAGATTCGCTACCCGGAACAAAAAGTTCCAAGTAACACGGGAGACTATGGAGTTGTGCTCTGGGTGTCGGTCTGGAGTGGCCTCTCCAGGGCGCAAAGCCAGGGTACGTTGATATGGGGAAGAAGTTGTCACCCATGCAGCAGGTCCCCTCCCTCTCCACGGCGCTAAAAGTCTCCAATGGAAAGGCAAACGCCAATACAATTGGTTCCAGTGCCGTTGCAGGAACTGTCAGAACGAAGCTGAAGGTAACAACTTACGTCCTCTAATTACTCAACACAAAGCTGCTATTAGGACAATATCCAATTCTGGCCCCAGACATCACTCGGTACCCCTACTCAAATCTCTGAATATGTTAGACATTAAGTCACTGCACATTCTCTCATGTGTATTATACATATATAAGACGCTTAACTATAATGCCAATCCTGATCTCAAAAGCTTCATAGAAGGTTGTAACAGAACCCATGAGCACCACACCAGAAATAAACACAGTTTTGATATTCCTAGAGTACGACTTAATCAAACCAGAAATGCTCTACAAATCAAGGGGCCCAGAATGTGGAATGACCTTCCCAACCATGTTAAAGACAGTACCTCTCTCAACCAGTTTAAGTTAAAAACGAAGCTATACCTAATAAATTCCCTGTAACCTACCTTACCCCTCTATTGTCAACCCATGTATGCTTTTTTTTTTTTTTTTTTTTTTTTTTCTTCAAATCAACGCTGTTTGAATGTAATTTTCTGTAATAATTTGTAATTGTATTTGTGCTGCTTTTTCAACAATGTTCCCCCCTCTTTTACCTCTATTTTTATTTGTACTCAACGCATTTTTCCTGCCCGAAACGCTCTGCGTAATAGTGGCTTTAGGCATTGTATGTACTAGCTCTATCTATAAAGCCAACAAACTTTGTAAAATCTCTTTATGTATGTACCTTTACCTAAATAAAAATTATTATTATTATTATATAACTAACTGCAGCTCTGAAGTTTACCTGAAAGTTGGTAAAAGAAGGCACAGGGACATTGTCAGAATATACTGCAAACCTCTCCCCCCAAAAACAAACCTGCTCACCTGGACATCCTCCCCTCTTCAAACCTGCTCGTCTGGACATCCTCCCCTCCCCAAACCTGCTCGTCTGGACATCCTCCCCTCCCCAAACCTGCTCACCTGGACAACCTCCTCCCCCCTCCTCCAATGTTCACCCTATAGTTAAGGATGATAGAACAGAATTAATCTATAGATCTTGGGAGGAAAACTATAGGAAACAGAGAGAAAAGAACTAGTGAGAATATATTTCCAGCGCAAACACACAAACCTCGAGCAAACATTGGCGGTACAGGGAAGACAATAGCAATTTAAATGTCTATATATGGAATGTTTATTAATTTACACAGCCTATATTGCATCACTACTAAGAGTTCCCAATACTGTCTTAATTGTAATCTGCAACACATGAAGCATGTGTTGTTTCAAAAGTTTCAAAAACTGTTGGCATTCTTTCTAAGATCAGATATTATGTACCCCGCCCTGCCCTGGTTACTCTCTATTACTCCCTCATCTATCCATACCTCAACTATGGTATTTGTGCTTGGGGTTCTACTACCCAAAATCATTTACGTCCTCTTATTACCCAACACAAAGCTGCTATTAGGACAATATCCAACTCTGGCCCCAGACATCACTCGGTACCCTTACTCAAATCTCTGAATATGTTAGATATTAAGTCACTGCACATTCTCTCTTGTGTATTATACATATATAAAACGCTGAACTGTAATGCCAATCCTGACCTCAAAAGCTTCATTGAAGGTTGTAACAGAACCCATGAGCACCACACCAGAAATAAATATAGTTTTGATATTCCTAGAGTACGACTTAAACTAGAAATGCTCTACAAATCAAGGGACCCAGAATGTGGAATGACCTTCCCAACCATGTTAAAGACTGTACCTCTCTCAACCAGTTTAAGATAAAAACTAAACACTACCTAATAAATTCCCTGTAACCTACCTCACTCCTCTATTGTCAACCCACGTCTGTTATTTTTTTTTAATCAACACTGTCAACCTATTGTATTTGTGCTGCTTTTTCAGTCATGTTCCCCCTTTTTTTTTTATCTTTATTTGTATTTGTTTTCAACACTTTTTATTCTTTATGCTCAATTAGTATTAAGTTCTAGATATTAATGTTTTTCTTGCCCGAAACGCATTGCGTAATAGTGGCTTTAGGCATTGTATGTACTAGCTCTATCTATATATCAATCCATTAATGTAACATCACTTGTATGTATGTACCTTACCTGAATAAACATATTTATTTATTTATTTTATTTGTTGCAGACTCGCTTGCATTATTGAGCGAGTACCAAGGTTTACAATAAGGCCAATACTCGAGTAGAGAGGACTATCTTCTTGAGGTTATCTTGAGATGACTTTCGGGGCTTAGTGTCCCCGCGGCCCTGTCCTCGACCAGGCCTCCTTTTTGTTACACACCCCCAGGAAGCAGCCCATAGCAGCTGTCTAAATCCCAGGTACCTATATACTGCTAGGTGAACAGGAGCATCAGGGTGAAAGAAACTGCCAATTTGTTTCTGCCTCCGCCAGGGATCGAACCCGGAACCTTAGGACTACGAATCCCGAGCATTGTCCACTCGGCCATCAGGCTCCTCTCCAAGGTAATAAGAGATCTGTTAAACACCACTACTGGAGGAGAGAGGCACAAGGAATATGATCTCTACATACAAAATACTGAGGTGTAAGCAAGGTTGAAAAGAACAGCGGGAAATATAGGCAAAACTTAAAAATGGTGGCCTTTTTGTGGTCAGTAAGTGTTCAAGTTGAATGTATTAAAAGAAGACGTTAAAGCCATCTTCAGCTACAACTTCAAGAGAAATACAACAGAAGATTAAAATAAAATGCACTGGGTATAACATTTGTGAAGATGGGCCATGAAGAGCTAAAATTACATCTCCGTAATAATTGATAGGTAAACACCCGGACCGGGGGGGGGGGCCGGGGCCACCCGGACACGTGGGGGGGGGGGGCGGGGCCACCCGGACACGTGGGGGGGGGCGGGGCCACCCGGACACGTGGGGGGGGCGGGGCCACCCGGACACGTGGGGGGGGGAGGGGGGCGGGGCCACCCGGACACCGGGGGAGGGGGGCGGGGCCACCCGGACACCGGGGGAGGGGGGCGGGGCCACCCGGACACCGGGGGAGGGGGGCGGGGCCACCCGGACACCGGGGGAGGGGGGCGGGGCCACCCGGACACCGGGGGAGGGGGGCGGGGCCACCCGGACACCGGGGGAGGGGGGCGGGGCCACCCGGACACCGGGGGGGGGGGGGTGTGGCACCCGGACACGGGGGGGGGGGGCCGGGTGGTTTATCCTTCAACATCTTATGTTTTCACCCTTGATGATTGTATCCACATCTACATCCTGGTAGCACTATGCTGCCAGGATGTAGATGTGGATACAATCATCAAGGGAGACAACATACGTATGTTGAGGGATAAACATTTCCAGGTTATTATTCCCCCTGAGCTGCAGGCCAGGAAGACAATAATCTTGAAGAGACTTGATGCAGGAATTACTGAAGACACCCCAGAAAATATTAAACACGATATAGAACGGAGGAATGAGTGGGCCAAGGTAGAAGAGGTAATCCTCATGCCGAGATTGTCTAACATGATGAAAATAAGGTTTGAAGAAATCTCCATGGCACAGAAAGCCCTCAGCCAAGGTATCCATTGCAACTACTATCACCTTAGCACGGACAACAACAACCTTGAGCAGGAGAAATATTATAAAATTACTGTCGGAAAATCCGACACCATTTAATAATCATACAGATAATAACTGTATTACCAACAAGTTACCCATAGAAAACGTAACTTGTAGTGGAATTACCGTCTATAGAAAACGGGATATCATCACCACATACTATTATATTCTCCACCTATTATGGTGGGAATTATTCTTAAATACATTAGTCTTTGGACTTTACCATCATAAAAACATCTTATATAAATTAACTTAATTATCAATATTAAAGTAGAGTAAATGTGACCCTTCTATCACTTTCTGAAATCTGGACAAAGTAGGCCAGGCGTCAGGGAGGAAGGAGGGAGCCATTGTTGTGTCACCTCCGAGACGTGTGGAGCATATTTAGCTCCTATCATATCTGGACAATGTCGGCCAGTAACGTCAATAGTATGGAGTGTTAAACAGCCATTGTATATTGAGACCAGAGGCTCACACGGGAGCAAATTCGGCTCCTGTTAAATTTACTTGGACGTAGTGTTATGGAAACCAAAGGTACCATCTCCAACACGCTGTCTACAAATTCAAGTTAAGTGTCTATCCGAAACCCATTTATCATTCATTTATGGCCATTAATGTCAGGATATAGGGTGCCCGGTTAGATCACGTGGAAACCTCAAACTAAAGGTAATTAAGCCAGGTCTTCAATGTTCCATGTACTGTATAGTGTTTTCTCTGATATACTTGTCATATATAGGTATCTGGCTTCACAGCTAGCGCACTTTTGACAGGTCAAGACGAGGATGCAAGATTTTGTGCACCAGTTACTGGGTGATGGAAGCTGCCTCAAAGAGGATAATTTGGTGTCTACACCCTAGTTATACCTGGTGGACTAACCTGCTGTACTATAAGATAAGGAACCTCATCAATGTATGTAGCTATTACTGTAGTTTGATTGGCTGCATATATTTTAATTTAATAACCCCCCCCTAATGTGTAGAGGATCGATTTGTGAGATTATAAGATTATTGCAGAAATACAGTCCACTTATCATTATACAAATTGCTATCGAAGTATATAAATTAACGTAAATATAAATTCATATAAATTAAATAAATATAAATCTCACAGGTCGGTTCCCACAATTACCCCTTGTTGGACATGCTATAGTTACGATCACACAGCCGCAGAGTCCAAACAAACGGGCTGTGTTCTGAATGTGCTGGGCAGGGACACACATACAGAGACTGCATAAATAAATCAAACCCCAAATGTCTCAACTGTGAGGGGTCCCCACCGCACACTTGCATCAATATGTCCCATTAGGAAGGTCATTCTAAAAGAAAAAAAGGCCGATGCCTTAGCAAAAAAGACAGCAATGGCCAATAATACTTATGCAGGTATAACTACCACCAATGTTTGGTCAAACAAGGTATTACATAATCCAGCAAACACTATCCCACACACTCCAACAAACATGACCTCACAGGTAAATGGGGACCTACCCACAAAGATCCTGAGCAGTATGTTCTTTGCTCATTTAGAAAACATAGTAAACCCAGGGTCATTTAGATCTGTAATTAAAGAAATGTACAAGATGAATAGTCTCCCACTGATGGAATTCCCAGACACCAACTCCACTAACATCATAAAAGCCCTGGTGGACAGCAATGTAGCCAGCACTACCCCAACTGTGACTAACTCCCAACAAGTGGCAGCACCCACGACCCCAGCAACCACCAACAAGCCAGAGGAAGATGATACAACACCAGCAGCTACCACTCAGGACCCCCGGAGACGGGCCACACACAAACAATAAAACATACAAGTACCACAGGACCAGGGACCCACAACGGCTCTCACTGATTCCCGCACACCCACACAAAATGTCACCCAAGCCTCAGTAGAGGCCCCAAACACAATCAATTTCTTCTCAAGCAAAGCAACCCACCGGGTTACCCTCAAGACCCTCCGAGACCAAATACAAACTCAGCGCATAAAATTCCAACACAACATTCCCGATGTCACTACGAATGACGTGTACGACCAGATAAGGTCAGGTACTTTTAACCCAAGACGAAACCCCATAACCATTCAACAGATAAGCAGCGAGGACTTTGACACAATGCGCAATGGTTATGGAACGATCCCAAACAATCCACATGGTGGAAGAGACCCATCAGATTCAACATAGGCATCCAGTCATTAACAATAATTTAACACAATGTTCTATGCTGGACTCCGCACAGAGCATTGGAACTCGGCAACTTGTACAGAGAAAGAGACCCTGATATAATACTCATTAACAGCCATGGAAAAAAGAATAGCGAGAAGATCAAGATCTTCAATTACAAAATTTACCAGGTCAACAGAGCTGACCAGGCCAACGATGGAGCGGCAATTGCCGTAAAAAGAAATATTCCTCACAAAATTCTAGATAACTTCCAGGAAAACTTCCTGGCAATTGAACTCCAAACTACGAAAGGTATAATCTTCATAGGAACATGTTACCAACCACCAAGATGGCCTCACCTTCCCCTTGCCGACATCATGAAACTCACCAGAAGGAACAGACCTGCCTACTTTCTGGGTGATCTGAACGCCAAGCACAGAACACTGGGACATGGAAGGAACAACCAAGCAGGAGAAGCCATCCACAATATGATAAGGAACGGAAATCTAACCCACTTGGGCCCAGACTTCCCAACTTACGTCAGACAAGGCCACAGTGGTAAACCAGACATAATACTGTCAAACAACCACCACTTCCTAAACACCCACATAGAAAGGGGCCCTGTGAGCACAAGCGACCACCTACCAATAATAATGACGCTGTCAACTAACCCCATTCAGAAACCCTCACCACCAAGACTTCAATACACTAAAACTGGCTGAGAGGCGTTCAAAAGAAGTGCACAGAAAATCAGTCACAGATTTTAATGGAAAGGAAACATCATGCATAAACGCCGAGTTAAATACATGGATAAACACCATAGAAAAATGCATGACTGATCACATTCCCGTAGCTCACCACATAACGCTCCCACACCCCCCAGCCACTGAGGCGCTCAGGACACTGCAAACCAGATATAACAATCTTCTACAACTCATAACACAACACGGGTGGACGGATGAGCGCAAAAGACTACAAAGGGAACTACAAGATGAGCTGCAAGATCTGTGCAAAACAGAGTACACCAAACAATGGGATGACCTAATAAGCAAAATCCAAGTCGACTACAGAAACCCGGGAAAGTTCTGGAAAAAAGTAAAGACCCTGATGGGAAGCTCTTCTGAGGAAACACCCTACATCATAGACGCCTCAGGAAATAAACTCTATGAGAGAGAAAAAGAGCAGGAATTCAGGAAGTTCTGGGAAAAAAATTTCAGGATAAACCCGGAAGAAAATTAAAATTTTTGCCCAATTAATGAAAGGGAAATTACAACCCAAGTCGATAACAGAGCTGCAGCACTACTCCCGACGCAAACAATAGACCTTAACAACATACGCGATGACTGCCACCTTATGAAACAACCATTGCAGAGGTCCATAAAACAATTATGGGTTTCAAGAACAAGGCGCCGGGCAACAGCAAGATAGATAAGATGGTATTATCCAACCTACCAGTGATTGCACTCCATCAATACACATGTATCTTAAATGCAGCTCTTGCATCTGGACTATTCCCCACATACTTCAAGAATGCCACAATAAGATTAATCCCCAAGCCAGGTAAACCCCCAACCCATCTTAAGGGTTATCTTGAGATGATTTCGGGGCTTGTGTCCCCGCGGCCCGGTCCTCGACCAGGCCTCCACCCCCAGGAAGCAGCCCGTGACAGCTGACTAACACCTAGGTACCTATTTTACTACTAGGTAACAGGGGCAAGGGTGAAAGAAACTGCCCATTGTTTCTCGCCGGCGCCTGGGATCGAATCCAGGACCTCAGGATCTTAAGTCCAGCGTGCTGTCCGCTCGGCCGACCGGCTCCCTTTACTGAAAACCTTCCTTTACAGTACTCCCATACTGAAAACTACAGGCCAATTTCCCTCCTCGAAGTACCAGGTAAAATATTCGAAAAAATTATCAGAGACTTGTGAAGTACATGGAAGAGGAAGGGAAGTACAACACCAGGCAGCATGGGTTTAGAAACCGCAGAGGGGCCCATACAGCTATAGCCCTGATCTACGAGCATATAGCCAACGCAGTGTCGAAAAAAGATCAATGTAATATAGTGCTTAGGGACGTCTCGAAAGCCTTCGATAAAGTGTGGCACACAGGCCTAAAATATAAGATATCTGAACTAGGGCTTCCTGAGAGATTTACTGCTACTCTCTGCAGCTTTATAGACAATAGAACTGCTAGGCTTAATATCGGCAGCTACTTGGGTGACGTAATAGAACTGAAAAGTGGAGTACCACAAGGAAGCTGCCTCTCCCCCACTCTATTCAACATATATACAGCTGACCTACCCCAACCCCGACATGGAGAATACATCACATACGCTGACGATGTCACCCAAATAATTTGCCAACCGGGACCATCAAAGCCGCTACTAGCCGACAAGACCAAGGCGGCAATTGAACTCATAAACAACTTTGAGAAGCAATGGAAAATTAGCACCAACAAACAAAAGTTTCAGATAATACACATTGCGAAAAGAAACCCAGACCCCATCATCCTTGACAATCATCCGATCCAATATGCGGAGGTAGGCAGAATACTGGGACTTATGATAAATAGAACAGGGATACAAATTCATGTAAGGGACCGACTAAGCAAAGCCAAAGTAGCATTAGGAAAACTGAGAAGATTCCGAAGCCTCAGTACTAACATTCAGATCCACCTATATAAGGCTCTAGTTCGGCCGCATCTAGAGTATCCCCCAGTACCACTACACACCATAAAGAAAACTAACATGCAGAAACTGCAAGCAGTACAAAATAAGGCACTAAGAAGAGCAGCAAAACACCGTCCACCATATGATCAGACAATCCAGGAGCTCCATGAACTCCTGAACATACAGCCACTAAACATCAGACTGCAGCACCAAGCCATCAGGGTGTGGAACACCATCGAAATGTTAGAGGACCCAATGTTTGAAAGATTGCTCCAAGATGAGACGCCCCGCTCCCACAGCTGGTGGCCCAAGAGCCTCGATTCTCTGGACGAAAACCCCGCCCCACAGTATATAATCCCCAGATGAGATATATATGTGTATATATGAACAGTTCATATATGTGTATATATGAACAACTCGATAAACAATAATGTGTGTATGAACAACAATAATAATGTGTATGAACAACTCGATAAATAATAAAAATAATAAAATAAAGAGCCTTAAACAGAATAACATGTGTGGAAGCATCGGAGTGTGTATATATGAATGCTACACAGTATTCATCTATGGACATCCATATATGGTGAAACACATGTGAAGAACCTCTCTCACACTCACAGCTCCCTGACAAAAGGGAGCCAGCTTAGCTTAGCTGCCAACACCCACACATCGTGTCAGCAAGGCGGACAGCCCGCCTGCTTTCATACCTCTCACTGTATTTCCCACTTCTATACTTTCCTTCACCTATGCCTCTCCTTCCTCTTTACTCAAAAAACAGGGGGGGGGGGGCGGGCCACCCGGACACGGGGGGAAGGGGCCGGGCCACCCGGACACGGGGGGAGGGGCCGGGCCACCCGGACACGGGGGGAGGGGCCGGGCCACCCGAACACGGGGCCCGCCTCCTGGGCCAACTATACATCCCTACACAACTGAGACTTGCCTGATGATGAAGCCAAGAAAGAAGACGAGGAGTGTCCATCGCCACTGGACGTCGACAAGGGTGGTGTAGAGGTCTTGAAGGTAGCGGGAGCGCCTCTTCTTAAGGTTGGCGTACGTCATGTTACAGTCGCCATTCTTCCTGATGATATCCTGCCGCGTCCCGGAGCTCATCAGCCCTAAAACACAAAATACATTAATACACGGTAATATAATTAATACAATACTACAATGAATTCAAAAGCTTTTATGATATCATTATTTAAATGTGAGATCTTATGAAAAACAATCTACAAATCGCCACAACGTCAGACAATTCTTGACAGTCCTATTTTTCATTGTCAAAAACCGAGGAATTTCACCTAAACGCCCAACAAATCGTTTAAGGACAGAACCTCTACTGGGCCAACGAACATCGTTATACATAAGTGGCTAGTCCTTTAATTGTGCACCGAATTTACCTCAATCAGTAAATTCTGAAGTTGTCTTTTTTTTAGAGCATGTGCATAAGTATAATTAGGTGAAATAATTATATCTTGGTTTCAATTGTCATCATTTCAAGTCCTTTAGGCCAGCTTCTGCACACAAGGCTTCCTCGTGCACAACACAATGACAGCCTACCTGTAGACGGCCAACATGTTTTGTAAACACACTCATAACACCTGCTCCCTTGTCCATCGTGCTCGGTACACCACCAGTTGTCATGGCAACTATTTCTGAATAGTCAGCTTGTTGATTAGACAATTACATATGTATTTATTATGGGTAGAGGTTGAAGAATCGAGGGGCGGCCCTAAATGCCGCGAGCCAGTAATAGTTTGCTCGCGTGTAACACCACAGTGAAACCCCCCTTCCCCAACACACATTCATCCATTGGGGTTATTCCAGTGGCATGAAGTTACCCAGCTGAAAGAATGTTAGTCTAGTTCCGCCCAGCGAGTTCAATGGCCACGCAAACACCAGACCAACAAATGTAACAAGATAATCGGTAACAACACATGCCAGCACCCCACCCCATGGTGTGGTGTATATCCACACCAACACCATGAACTCCTACACTGACCTCACCATACTGAAGAAAGAATACCTCGACCCAGAATTCAACCGCAAATCCCCAGACGGATAAATTAAATTCCTGGAAAAGGATGACGTACCAAACTACTGAGGTTGTTCTGTTCAGATATAAAGTAAGTAGTTATCAAAAGAAGGCAAGCCGGGAAGGTTATGTAGCACCAACAAATGTGCTGGATATTCATAAGGCGCTAAATATCACAAGGATGACAACACGAGAACAAAAGCGCATAAGGCGAACAACATCAAAGGTATCCGATTCACCAAGAATTCTATCAAGGGACAGATGACCGCGAGGGACAGTAGGGACACGCTACCCTTAAGAGCACGCAGTTTATTACCAGTAACAGCTAAAAAAGAGAGGCCCGCTCCTGTGCCAGGTAAGTCCACTACGGGCTCACCATAGCCCGCGCTACTAGGAACTTTTTGTTCCCAGTAGCTGAATCTATAACAACAACTTACCAGTAACAGAAGACCCAACGGATTGAGGCATTAAAAACTGGGTATTAGTCGAAATAAGGAACACCTTTGAGGGAAATGGGACAAGTGCAAATAGCCTCCTTCACGACAGCATCCGCACGCTCGTTTTTTTTATATTATTTATTTATTTATTTATTTATTTATTTATTTATAAAAGAGTTCTTACATTCTTCTACAGCCATTAGCATGCATAGCATTTTGGGAAGTCCTTAATCCTAGTATTCCCCGGAATACAACCCTGCCAAATCGTTTAACAACCAGTTACCCATCTTACTGTTGGGTAAACAGAGGCTACGGTTAAGGGGGCTCAGACGTAGGTTCGAATCCTCATCACGGCCCTTGTGCATTTGCTTACAGTTAAGGATTTGGGCTCAGTAAATCCTCCCCGGCCAGGATACGAACCCTAGCTTGCGAAACGCTAGGCGAGCGTCTTACCACTATGCCACGGGGGACTGCTCATTTAGGGAACACCAATATGGCTGGGAACCCAGCAAAACTCTACCTTCTTAAATCTGCTGTAGATAAGAAACATCTAATACAGTAATGAATTCGACGACCAAAGGATGGAAAGGATTAAAGGACTCCAGAGCCATGAGGGGCACTTCGAGTCACCTACAACAACAGATGATTGACAGCGAGAAAGCAGTTGGCGAAGACATTATAAAATTGCCTAAAGTTCTGCCATGAAGATGCTAGTCTCCAGAGGTAGGCGACACAAAGGTTCAGTCAGGAAATACAACGAAGTAGCCGACACGTCGGCAGACTTAGACCCATCTGTGAAGACGGAGAGGGAGTGCGAAGAAAAGTTAGCAAGGAAAAGGCGTTTCAGAACTGTAGGAGGGTAAAAGCTTTTTTCATGTGGATCAAGGTTCTACAAAACTTAGGAAGAGGGACTCTCCATGGGGGCAAGGATGGAACGACACGAGGAGAAACATTGGTAACACGAACCGAGAGAGAACCTTGCAAGCGAGACAATCGTACAGAAAGGGAAAGGTGGTGAAAGTAAACGCAACAGTAAAATGTGTACTTGGTTGTAACAACGATTCTTCGCGGCGGGGGTCGTATTCCAGGGACCTGCCCGAAACGCTACGCGTACTAGTGGCTGTACAAGAATGTAACAACTCTTGTATATATCTCCAAAAAAAAAGGGAACAGGGCCCACAAGAGGGGTAATGGTCAAAGTACGACATAAGCGAGAGCGAGTCTCGTGGAGACCGCGCAAAGTAGTGAACACAGTAGCGATCACAGCGATCCTGTAGAGACTGGTTTCAATATACAGGCTTAGAATAGGAGTAACGAAAGTCAGAGCTGAGGCATAGCCCAGTGTGGTGAAAAGCATTAAGACGAAGAGTTGAAGAGGCTGACGAGTAAGCAGAACAGCCATAATCGAGCATAGGCAGCACGAGAGAAGAATGAAAAAAGAGGAGCGTGCGTCTATCAGCTCCCCAGGAAGTATGGGGACAAGAAGTAAGTTAAGAGCCTTAAAACATTCAACTCAGACATAAGAGATATGGGGTGACCAAGACAAATGAGTGTCAAAGATTGACACGTGTCAAGTGTCAAAAATTCCCCAGAAGTTTAGCAGAATCTTTATACAAAAGATGATTACTATAAAGTGACAGAGGAGGGAGGGGGTCGAAGAACGACCAGCTTCCGAGTAAAGGTCATAGCACAAGTCTTAGTTGTAAAGAACTTAAAGCCATGATTAGTGGCCCATGACGACGCAGCATCAACCGCAAGTTGAAGCCCCAGTTTGAGGAAAGGCGAGCCATCACCTTGACATCAGAGGGTAAGATCGTCAACAGAGCTGAGAAAATCCCAGAAGGAAGGGAGGAAAGATCATCGAGGGCAACCAGGAAAAAAGTAGTGCTCAGAACACTACCTTGGGTACACCTTTGTATCGCAGAAAAGAAGCAGAGAGTGTGGTACCAAGCCTCACTCGAGAGAAAGCTCTGGGAGGAGATTACCAAGAAGGTCAAACGAACGGAGTTGGGACAGAATATGGTATCTCCAGGTGGTCTCATGCGACTTTGCTAGGTCAAAAAGGACAGCAACCACGGAGGTCTTTGCAGCAAAGGCAGTAAGAATACAGACCTCCAGGTTCACCAGGACATCAATCATGCTGCGACACTTGCGAAAGCCAAATTGAGAAGGGAAGAGGTGGTGATAGCGTTCCATGAACCACATCAGACGGACACTGACCATACGTTCAAAGAGTTTGCAGACGCAACTCGTGAGGGCAATGGGGCGGAAGTCTTTAGGGGATGACCCTAGAGAACCAGGTTTCCGAATAGGAAGAACAACCTCCTGAAGCCAGTCCTCAGGGACTGACGACGACTTCCAGATACGGTTATGAACACTGTTTGCATTTGCAATACAAACGTTGCAAACACTATATTTGCCTCATTTAGGAGGCCAGTTATAAGTGGCCTTTGTTCCGATACCTTACATGTTGGCAAATATGAAAGATGTTTTGGTATTTGTGGAAGTGTTGGATATTTTACTTGTGTTAATGTTTACTTGTGGTAGTGGTGCTACTGGGTCATGGTCTAGCATTTGGCAGAGTTGATGGAAGAGTTTTGTCCTTACTCGTCGTTCGTTCGTTCTCGTTCTCTCTCTCGTTCTCTCTCTCGTTCTCGTTCTCTCTCTCGTTCTCGTTCTCTCTCTCGTTCTCGTTCTCTCTCTCGTTCTCGTTCTCTCTCTCGTTCTCGTTCTCTCTCTCGTTCTCGTTCTCTCTCTCGTTCTCGTTCTCTCTCTCGTTCTCTCTCTCGTTCTCGTTCTCTCTCTCGTTCTCGTTCTCTCTCTCGTTCGTTCTCTCTCTCGTTCGTTCTCTCTCTCGTTCGTTCTCTCTCTCGTTCGTTCGTTCTCTCGTTCGTTCGTTCTCTCTCTCTCTCTCTCTCTCTCTCTCTCTCTCTCTCTCTCTCTCTCTCTCTCTCTCTCTCTCTCTCTCTCTCTCTCTCTCTCTCTCTCTCTTAACTCCTTTGTATACATGAGGGTTGCTGTATTCATAATGGTGTTTGAGAATACACCCCCCACGTCTACCAACAATGGGTTCATTGGTCGGGCGAGGCTTGACTTGGCCGAGCCTAAATTCGTAACCACACTGCTGTGAAGTTTGTTTGCATTAATTACTTCATTGTGAAGCCAATACCCATCATAGGGGTTAAGGCGGAGAGATTAGTTACATAAGGAGTTCAGGAAACGTACGCTATTTCTACAGGAAAAAAGCTTGGAAAACCTTGCTAAGCTTATGGAAAACATATAATTTAGAATTAAATATTTAGCACTTATAAGTAAATAAGTGCCTTTGAATTGGGCAACTGTTTTAAGTTGCATCATGCTGAAGGTCAAGCGTTGGCCTAGAGAGACCTTTATAAGCTTTACAGGTTTCCTATACCAGACAAAAACAGCGATGTAGGCTGTTTTCCGGTTCCCGCTCTCCCACCACGTACACAGCCTAGTACGTACCAGCTTCCCCACCACGTACCAGCCGAGTGCGTCCCAGCTCCACTATCACATTACCAACACTAGCCGCAGGTGTAAATTATATAGTGTATTAAGGACAACGGAGCCATTGTGTGGACGAGAGGCAGAAAGGTTGCACACTCACAACGGGTTCAGGTACAGGGCCACAATGATCTTTCAGCTAAACCACTTACATTTAATTTGTGGCGATTTACATTTTATTCACAAATTTACATTTGTAGTGAACTTTATATCTTTTAATTTGCCTACCATGCACCCCGCAGGCAGCTGTGGGCGGCGGCGGAGAGATAACACAGTACACTACACACAGTATACAAGCTTACACACTACACTACACACAGTATACAAGCTTGTGTATCGGCGAATATGCCGTACCAAGTTTTCATGAACTAAACACAATTATTTATCATTATCTGCTAATTACTGATTAGATTAGCACACATAGGAACGAGGCGCGTATATACATTAGTCACAAAAGTCGCTACACTCCGTTACTTCGTTGGTATTAACCAATCTGCAGACAGAGCAAGACAAAATATTATTAATTCATATTGCGAAAAACATAATATTAACTCATTGTGTCGGGGGGACAGGTAGCCAGAGTGTATTTATACATGTAAGACTCATATCGAGCCCCCCCCCCCTCAGCATGCAGCCACCCAGCAAGTTAACTCCTGCATGGGTACCTACTTACTGCTAGGTGAACAGGGCCATTAGGTGATAGGAAATGCGGCCAATCATTTCTGTTCCGCCTGGGTTCGAACCCGGAATTCTTGTTTGAGAGTCGAGAACGAATCCGACTGTAATACAAGGCCTAAATGCATGCCAAATAGACGCAGACCCCCCACATGCAGACGCAGACCCCCCACATGCAGACGCAGACCCCCCACATGCAGACGCAGACCCCCCACATACAGACGCAGACCCCCCACATACAGACGCAGACCCCCCACATACAGACGCAGACCCCCCACATGCAGACGCAGACCCCCCACATACAGACGCAGACCCCCCACATGCAGACGCAGACCCCCCACATGCAGACGCAGACCCCCCACATACAGACGCAGACCCCCCACATGCAGACGCAGACCCCCCACATACAGACGCAGACCCCCCTACATGCAGACGCAGACCCCCCCCACATGCAGACGCAGACCCCCCCCACATGCAGACCCCCCACATGCAGACGCAGACCCCCCCCACATGCAGACGCAGACCCCCCCACATGCAGACGCAGACCCCCCACATGCAGACGCAGACCCCCCCCACATGCAGACGCAGACCCCCCCCCCCACATGCAGACGCAGACCCCCCCACATGCAGACGCAGACCCCCCCCCCCACATGCAGACGCAGACCCCCCCACATGCAGACGCAGACCCCCCTACATGCAGACGCAGACCCCCCCCCACATGCAGACCCCCCCCACATGCAGACGCAGACCTCCCCCCCACATGCAGACGCAGACCCCCCCCACATGCAGACGCAGACCCCCCCCCCCACATGCAGACGCAGACCCCCCCCACATGCAGACGCAGACCCCCCCCACATGCAGACGCAGACACCCCCACATGCAGACGCAGACCCCCCCCACATGCAGACGCAGACCCCCCCACATGCAGACGCAGACCCCCCCCCCCCACATGCAGACGCAGACCCCCCCACATGCAGACGCAGACCCCCCCCCACATGCAGACGCAGACCCCCCCCCACATGCAGACGCAGACCCCCCCCCCCACATGCAGACGCAGACCCCCCCCCCCCACATGCAGACGCAGACCCCCCCCCACATGCAGACGCAGACCCCCCCCCCACATGCAGACGCAGACCCCCCCCCCACATGCAGACGCAGACCCCCCCCCCCCACATGCAGACGCAGACCCCCTCCCCACATGCAGACGCAGACCCCCCCCCACATGCAGACGCAGACCCCCCCCCCACATGCAGACGCAGACCCCCCCCGCCCACATGCAGACGCAGACCCCCCCCCCCCCCCACATGCAGACGCAGACCCCCCCCCCCCCCACATGCAGACGCAGACCCCCCCCCCCACATGCAGACGCAGACCCCCCCCCCACATGCAGACGCAGACCCCCTCCCCACATGCAGACGCAGACCCCCCCCCCCACATGCAGACGCAGACCCCCCCCCCCCACATGCAGACGCAGACCCCCCCCCCACATGCAGACGCAGACCCCCCCCGCCCACATGCAGACGCAGACCCCCCCCACATGCCGACGCAGACCCCCCCACATGCAGACGCAGACCCCCCCACATGCAGACGCAGACCCCCCCCCCACATGCCGACGCAGACCCCCCCCACATGCAGACGCAGACCCCCCCACATGCAGACGCAGACCCCCCCCACATGCCGACGCAGACCCCCCCACATGCAGACGCAGACCCCCCCCACATGCAGACGCAGACCCCCCTCCCCCACATGCAGACGCAGACCCCCCCCCACATGCAGACGCAGACCCCCCCCCCACATGCCGACGCAGACCCCCCCCCACATGCAGACGCAGACCCCCCCCCCCCCCACATGCAGACGCAGACCCCCCTCCCCCAAATGCAGACGCAGACCCCCCCCCCACATGCAGACGCAGACCCCCCCCCCCACATGCCGACGCAGACCCCCCCCCACATGCAGACGCAGACCCCCCCCCCCACATGCAGACGCAGACCCCCCTCCCCCACATGCAGACGCAGACCCCCCCCCCCACATGCAGAGTAGTAGGGATGAAGCATCAGTGGGAAGTTTTAGTGTCTGGGTGCAGGAAAATGGACCCCTTAGCGGGAAGTTGTGGTTGTGGAGTCCACTTACACTCACTGCTGAAGCTTCACTCAAGAGAGAGGGTCCAGGTTCACACCTGGGGCCAGATTCACGAAAGCACTTACGCAAACACATACGAACCTGTACATCTTTTCATAAGCTTTGGCGGCTTTGTTTCCAATTATTAAGCAGTTAATGAGCCCCGAAGCACCAGGAGGCTGTTTATAACAATAACAACAGTTGAATGGGAAGTTTTCATGCTTGTAAACTGTTTTATAAATGTAACCAAAGCCGTCAAAGATTGAGGAAAGATGTTCACGTTCGTAAGTGCTTGCGTAAGTGCTTTCGTGAATCTGGCCCCTGGAAACTTGCCGCTGATGATTCACCCGTTTAAGACCCAAGTTTTTCAGAGTTCCACTTATCGCTAAGATGCCATCAAAGACGATAAGATGCGTTTTTGATGAGTGAGTGTGATCTTGGTGTCGTCGAGATTACCATTGATGTTTCTGAGTGTATCTTGATGTCTCTGAAATTATCTCTGATGTCTCTGAGAGAAACTTGTGATAGCATGAATAGTATTCTTAAACTTTGAAACAGAGATAATTTCAAAGACATCAAAATACACTCAGAAACATCAATGTAATCTCGACGACACCAAGATTACACTCACTCATCAAAAACGCATCTTAGCGGTAAGTGGAACTCTGAAAAAATTGGGTCTTAAACGGGTGAAGCATCAGCGGCAAGTTTCCAGGTCTTCAACTGTCCCACTGGTGCTTCATCCCTACCACTATGTAGAAGCAGATCCCACATGGAGACGCAAGATGTGTATTAGGAATGTGATGAGTAGGAAACAGTGTACGTATGTTCTTGGAATGTATAAACTTGGAGTTTACGTTAGTTTTTTTTTTTTACTATATTCAGAACAGAAGTATACTTGTTGGTCAATAAGCTTTCATGTTGGCCTTAATAACCCTTCTGGAGCATACTCCTCCACTGAGGTTGATAGGCTTCAAGTCCCAACACCACGCCAAACCTTAGAAGCCTCCGTTAAAATATTAACCTCCCCCTAACCCCTCTCACACACAGCACCGCTCCTGTGCCAGGTAAGTCCACTACGGGCTCACCATAGCCCGTGCTACTTGGCACTTGTTTCAAGTGGCTGAATCTATAACAACAACAACCCCCCTACCCTAGCTATCAATTGTGTGCCCCCTCCCGGTGTTGGACTTGGGACCTATCAACTGCGGGACTTGGGACCTATCAACTGCGGGACTTGGGACCTATCAACTGCGGGACTTGGGACCTATCAACTGCGGGAGGGATACTGGCACTTGCAACAGCAAGTACACTTTAGAGAAGCAATGTATTAAATATTAAAGTATCTTGGTATAAACATTTTCTATGCATATATTATAATATGTTGAGTTGCTTGGGTTCGTACGTTTCTAGTCAGACAAAAGTGAGTTGCAATTTTTAGGGAGTTGTAAATCAAGAGAGCTGCTGCTGTCTGTGTGCACTGTGTGACTTGCGCTCCCTGGAGGCAGGGAGCGCCAGACATGTGTTACACAGTCTTTGGCGTCATAGTCGTCTCTGTGTCGCCAGTCGCGGCCCCATACTCTTAAAACACCTATAAATACACATTAGCGCCACACTAATGAGCCACCAGCCTCTGCACACACCACAAACACTCACTGTATAAACATCCCGTCAGAGTGATTCTCCACCTTTCTACGGTGATGAGACGCTTCAGCTGACCGCGCCACGAGTGTGGTGGTGCGCACTGAACAGATTAGGCAAAATTGTAATTAATTTTGTCAATAAAGATGTTAATAATAATAACTGAACACTGGCTGCGGGGACACGAGGGACAATCTCTATATGGAGTACTGCGAACATGTTGTTCTTCCCACTATTGATTTTCCTTTCTCTGGCTCCGATATGTTGATGACATTTTGGCTCTATGGCTTCTTGACCCTAGTCGTTTCCAGCACTTCCTCTCCTACCTTAATCTGGCTCTTGTCATCAATTTCAAGGTTGAATGGACTTAATTCTCTCCTTCCTTTTCATGGCGTTCATGTTCACAGCTCTGCCCGGTTTCTCTTTCTCTGTTTACTGCAAACCCAAGCACAGTGGTATGTACATTTGTTAGGACGCCTTGATGTGGTGGGTGCCTTGCTTATCTCTGCCAACTGTCAACTCTGTAGTCTCCAGGAACAAGGCGCCCCTTGTATACCCCAAGCTCCCCTCGCCCTGCGCTCACTCTCACACGCCAGCTAGTTAACATGGCCCAGTATATATTATATATTTTATTAATTAAATAAAATGCCACGTGTTTTTTACTGCATTCTTCCCACTGACAAGCAAACAATCGCCAATCACGAACACTGGTGGCAGTGGTGGGGTAAAGGCTCTCTAGAAATTGCACACTTACTAACAATTTCTCCGGCTATGAATGGGGCTATTAGTGTGCAACAATATTCAACCCTAGAGAGCACTTGTGTCTTGAAAAGTATCATTGGTATAGCATCCCTTGTTATGAAGGTCCGTGTTAACCAACCTGTCATTTTTTTTTAGCAGACGTGACAGCTACTTTATTGTACTCTTTAAATGTAAGGTCTTCCCGCATGCTTTTTCGTTCTATAGTGTGATTTGATTCCTATATATAGTTTGCTTCCGTTTTTATATTTTCGCTTTTTCCATATCGCAGGAGCTGAAGCATATTTCCATCAGTTATATTATTATCTGTGGGCCATTGAAAGACCCGATTTACGTCAGACTGGAGGTTGCCGTGTCCTATACTGTCTATTTGCATGACAATTCTAGTGTCACTTGCAAATGATCATACAGTGCTGTAGTTTGTGTCCTTGTCTACATCTGTTAGTGTCCTTGTCTACATCTGTTAGTGTCCTTGTCTACATCTGTTAGTGTCCTTGTCTACATCTGTTAGTGTCCTTGTCTACATCTGTTAGTGTCCTTGTCTACATCTGTTAGTGTCCTTGTCTACATCTGTTAGTGTCCTTGTCTACATCTGTTAGTGTCCTTGTCTACATCTGATATGAGGATGAGGGAAAGTATCAGAGCAAGTACGGTTATCTTGAGGTTATCTTGAGATGATTTCGGGGCTTTAGTGTCCCCGCGGCCCGGTCCTCGACCAGGCCTCCACCCCCAGGAAGCAGCCCGTGACAGCTGACTCACTCCCAGGTACCTATTCACTGCTAGGTAACAGGGGCATTCAGGGTGAAAGAAACTTTGCCCATTTGTTTCTGCCTCGTGCGGGAATCGAACCCGCGCCACAGAATTACGAGCCCTGCGCGCTATCCACCAGGCTACGAGGCCCCTGGTGGACGGTACCTTTGAGGACTGAGCTGTTCACAGTAGATAATCCAGATTTTACTCAAATCAAATGTTTATGCAGGTAAATGTACATACGAGTTACAACAATGTTAGATTTCTAGATAGAGCTAGTACATACAATGCCTAAAGCCACTATACAAGGTGTATAGGTATTATTGTTGGTGTTGGGCTTTGTTGTGGCCTAGTGTTGTACTCTAACTTTATGGATGACTTTCTTCGCAATAAAGCCGGTGTACCACCTGTAACAAACAGATGGCGCTAACAAAATTGACAGTAGCCATTGCTGCGACCATCACACTGCGACCATATCTAGTAAAGCATAAGACTAAACTGGAAAAGGTTCAAAGGTTTACCACCAGACTAGTATCGGAACTGAGGGGTATGAGCTACGAGGAGAGACTACGGGAATTAAACCTCAGGCCACTGGGAGACATGTAACGGGGGGGTGGGGGAAATAGCTCTATCTTGTCCATTATTCCACCCCCCCAGTTAACTAACGAGGCCGGGTGAAACAGCTCTCTCTAGTCCGTTATCCCATCCTCAGTTAGCTAACTATTCTAGAGCACTCCCAGAGTTCCTAAGGCAACCTTTCTCGTTCAACATCTTGTAACCTAGGTATTTGACTACCTAGGTGCTAAGACTACAAGGCGCCGTAACTGGATCAGCTACCCGAAACTCTAGAATACATTTCACTGCCACAAACGTATACGAGAAAACGAAAGAAATGATTAGTGAAGTAATTAGTGAGGGTTTGGGGTGAGAGGTAGAGAGGTGGGAGGAGCGAGGAGGGTCATTAGTTGAAAGTGAGAGTTTAGAGAGGGGTGGAGGGAGAGGTGTAGATAGATAGTAGTAGAAGAGTAGATAGTAGAAGTAGAAGAGTAGATAGTAGAAGACGAAATGCTGCCACCATCCATTCATGATCATTACATACAAGACAAGGAATGGAACTTTTCTGTATCACAAAATTCTCAAAAGATGTTATCAAGGTCATTATTAGTATGTCCCATCTTTATCATGTACTCAGTAAAATCATGGAACCAGTAATCACAGAGGCTTTCTCACCTCAACTCAACTCTAGGGGACACAGTTAAAGGCAATGTAAATAATAAATTCAATTATATTTCACATACTAAGTATCATAATTTAAGCAATGTTCAAGATATATATATGTCAAAGTGAGTCATCCTCCAAGAATCTGAGAACACTACAACTGACTGCCCCTGATCATCACACAACACTTGTAAAACACGACCAAGTCACCTTAATGTTCAACTCACCCAGTGTCTGCCTATAGCTGGATAGAGAGGGGGGGGGGGTCTGTAGTGGACCGAGACTGTCCCGCCCTGCCGGCCGACAGCCTCCCTGCTAGGCTGTCTTCTCTGCTTTGCTGGCTCCTCTGTTAATGCTCTCGAATCGATCGCTCTCCTGAGTATATATTGGGGAACCTAGAAACTAACTTCGCCCACAAGTAGATAGCCTCAGGCACTCCTTAAACGTCGGCATGTTGGAAGGCTACCAGGCTCCAATTATAAGATTAGTAGAAGTAAGGTGAAATTCGCATGATCTGACCTCAGGTCACTTGGTGGTCATTAACTTCTTAGAGGTGTGAAACTCCAGCCGACAACTTGGCACCTTCTCAAATCCCTGTCTGTGACTCATGTACTCTATGTATGTAATAAATACAACTAAACCAAACACCTTACAGTGTTACAGACAGAAGAGTTAGAGGGGACATGATCACCACATATAAGATTCTCAGAGGAATTGATAGGGTAGATAAAGACAGACTTTTAACACAAGGGGCACACGCACTAGGGGACACGGGTGGAAATTGAGTGCCCAAATGAGCCATAGAGACGTTAGAAAGAATTTTTTCTGTGTCAGAATAGTAGACTAATGGAATGCATTAGGAAGGTGATGGGGTGCATTAGGAAGTGAAGGTGACATACACAGCTTCAAGTGAAGATACGATAGAGCCCAGTAGGCTCAGGAACCTGTACATTAGTTGATTGACAGTTGAGAGGCGGGACCAAAGAGTCAGAGCTCAACCCCGCAAGTACAACTAGGTAAGTACATTCATATATCATAATCCGTGCAGTGTTGGTTCAGCCGGAACTGCTCGTAACTGATAACAGGAGACATTCAGTTCAACACATCAGTAGTTCTTGTTTTGTTAGAGTACAATACAGTATCGTGATCAGTTCCATGGACCCCCGGCTGGGAACTACTATGGTGGGTTGAGGTGCTGGAGGTATTGGGGAATGATAATTCGTTTCGGGGACAAGAAGCCTGCGTATATAGTTCAGGCTTGTATCAAGGTCCCTCGAATGTCGAACTACTGATCCTCCCCAGGATGTAACCCCACAACACTTGCCTGACTCCCGGGTACCTATTTACTGCTGGGTGAACAGAAGTATAAATAAAAGGAAACTTGCCCAACCATTTCTGCCCCGCCTGGGAATTGATCCCGCGGAATCCCCAATTATGATTTATCTCCTGTACCCGGTGTTTTGTGTGTGTGTGTGTGTACTCACCTAATTGTACTTGCGGGGGTTGAGCTCTGGCTCTTTGGTCCCGCCTCTCAACCGTCAATCAACTGGTGTACAGATTCCTGAGCCTATTGGGCTCTATCATATCTACATTTGAAACTGTGTATGGAGTCAGCCTCCACCACATCACTTCCTAATGCATTCCATTTACTAACTACTCTGACACTGAAAAAGTTCTTTCTAATGTCTCTGTGGCTCATTTGGGTACTCAGCTTCCACCTGTGTCCCCTTGTTCGCAGTCCCACCAGTGTTGAATAGTTCATCCTTGTTTACCCGGTCTATTCCCCTGAGGATTTTGTAGGTTGTGATCATGTCCCCCCTTGCTCTTCTGTCTTCCAGTGTCGTAAGGTGCATTTCCCGCAGCCTTTCCTCATAACTCATGCCTCTTAGTTCTGGGACTAGTCTAGTAGCATACCTTTGGACTTTTTCCAGCTTCGTCTTGTGCTTGACAAGGTACGGGCTCCATGCTGGGGCCGCATACTCCAGGATTGGTCTTACATATGTGGTGTACAAGATTCTGAATGA